>NC_088226.1:35105157-35217657 GCF_036934945.1 Oncorhynchus masou masou | reverse complement strand
CACACCACCCCCCTGTCCAACTCCTGACCACACACACACCCCCTGTCCAACTCCTGACCACACACACACCACACCCCCCTGTCCAGTCCTGACCACACACCACCCCCCTGTCCAGTCCTGACCACACACCACCCCCCTGTCCAGTCCTGACCACACCCACACACCACCACCCCCTGTCCAGTCCTGACCACACCCACACACCACCCCCTGTCCAGTCCTGACCACACCCACACACCACCACCCCCCTGTCCAGTCCTGACCACACCCACACACCACCACCCCACTGTCCAGTCCTGACCACACCCACACACCACCACCCCCTGTCCAGTCCTGACTACACACACCACCACCCCCCTGTCCAGTCCTGACTACACACACCACCACCCCCTGTCCAGTCCTGACTACACACACCACCCCCCCTGTCCAGTCCTGACTACACACACCACCCCCCCTGTCCAGTCCTGACTACACACACCACCCCCTGTCCAGTCCTGACTACACACACCACCCCCCCTGTCCAGTCCTGACTACACACACCACCCCCCTGTCCAGTCCTGACTACACACAACACCACCCCCTGTCCAGTCCTGACTACATACACCACCACCCCCCTGTCCAGTCCTGACTACATACACCACCACCCCCCTGTCCAGTCCTGACTACACACACCACCACCCCCCTGTCCAGTCCTGACTACACACACCACACCCCCCCTGTCCAGTCCTGACCACACACACACACACTGTCAGACACATTACAGAGCAGAGGGGCACCAGCTACCCAGCATGCTTCACTCCACACCACTCCGCCCGCCAACGCAGAGTTCACTCCACTTTATTGCATTACCATGGTAACTAACCCCCCCCCCCCCAATAAAGGTAGATGTCAAAACAAGCAGTGATTTATGGGACCTCACACAATCAAGAGGAGACTTGTCACGCTGAACTAGGTTCCTAAATATCAACACAAGGAAAACCTAAAAGGCCTGGCTGGTTTGATTCTCTCTACTGTAGGTGAAGTGGTAGGCTTCGGTGGAAACTGGGGAGGGATGTGTCAGTAAAACATGGGGGGGGGGGGGGACATAGACGCACAAAGGCAACAACAAAAAAGCTAGACATTTCACCCACAGTGTTATTTAGAAAACTACCCCGGCCTAGTCAATTGTGAAATAAACACATGGAGCACAAAAACAAACTGAACCACCACCACAGCTAGCTAGTGTTAGCGTTAGCTTAACACCGTATCGTTAGCAGGCTGTTTGTTTTTGGATGTGGTCCGGCGGCTTTCACAGCTGTACCCTGGACAGGGAGGAATGCCTCAATCTCTAACCAAATACGACTCAGCCTGGCTGGGCCACCGGGGCCAGTTAATGTGCCGCCACTATTTTCTGTCTGCTACCTAAAGCTTGGGGTGGCCTCTTCAATGACCAAACCCTCCCACCGCCTAATTGGCCCAAATCAACTAACTCTTATACACCTTTCACATAAGATTGACTTTTATATGACCCCCCCCCCTTCAAAATGGTCAATTTTTTTACCACGTTCTTGCCGAGATAAGCCTTCTATACATTCCATGCCACGCTGGTGACGAGTGGGGGGGGGGGGTGCAGATGCGGGTGGGCGTCTATTTGAATAAATCCAGGGTAAATCCATTTGAAAATCAATCACTTTGACAGCATCCCTTTGATTTAAACAAAACGTTCCATACATGTTTGCACGTTGAAGAAGCGACCAGACAGTGACTTTTTGGACCTGAATGCCAAAAAACATTCAGGAAGATAAAGGTCCTCAAACTTGACCCTTTTTACATACGGGAACGAGGTTCTGGTTCCCTGATCTGTACTACACCGAAACACATTATGACGGGTATGTCATTCTTCTCGTGTTTCACAAGTTTGGACAGCATAGTAAAGTAGAGTGCAGTGCAGTACAATACAGCATAGTAAAGTAGAGTGCAGTGCAGTGCAGTGCAGTGCAGTACAATACAGCATAGTAAAGTAGAGTGCAGTGCAGTACAATACAGCATAGTAAAGTAGAGTGCAGTGCAGTACAATACAGCATAGTAAAGTAGAGTGCAGTGCAGTACAATACAGCATAGTAAAGTAGAGTGCAGTGCAGTACAATACAGCATAGTAAAGTAGAGTGCAGTGCAGTACAATACAGCATAGTAAAGTAGAGTGCAGTGCAATACATCATAGTAAAGTAGAGTGCAGTGCAGTACAATACAACATAGTAAAGTAGAGTGCAGTGCAGTACAATACAGCACAACAGAGTAGAGTGCAGTGCAGTACAATTCAGCATAGTAGAGTGCAGTGCAGTACAGTGCAGTACAATACAGCACAGCAGAGTAGAGTGCAGTACAATACAGCATAGTAAAGTAGAGTGCAGTGCAGTGAGGTGGGGTACAGTGCAGCAGAGTAGAGTGCAGTGCAATAGAGTGCAGTATGGTTCAGCACAGTACAATATATCGTAGTTTACTCTACCGGGGTGGCAGGTAGCCTCGAGGTTAGAGTGCTAGGGACAGTAACCAAAAAGTTGCTTGGCTCGGGGAAAAACAATATATATCCCATTTAGCAGACGCTTTTGTCCAAAGCGACTTACAAGTCGGCTGGGGCCACTACTTTTTACATATGGGTGGCCCTAGCGGGAATCGAACCCACGACGCTTGGCGTTGCAAGCGCCATGCTCTACCGACTGAGCCACACAGGACCCTGTTGCTGTGCCTTTGAGCAAGGCACTTAAGCCTGATTGCTCCAGGGGTGAGATACAATGGCGACCCTGGCCATGACCCCGACCCCGACCCCACTCCCTGCGGCTGTCTCGGGAGGAGTTAGGATATGAACGAGTGAATGAGAGAGAAAGAATGGCCGGAAGAGGGGTTGTCCAGACCGACAGTTTTAACACTTGGTTAGACCGCCAGACGACAGAATTTGCAAAGAAAATCGCTATGAGCTGAACATAACAGTATGCCAGCGGAAGGGATCACCGTAGCAGGTGACCCAATTGTGGTTTGTGACTTTGATTTCTTATTGTAGCCAATCCAGTTGGAGTAATTGCATTTCAGATTTTTGGGGTAATTCCATTACCATAATCACTATAACTAATGAGTATCTCTACCATTACTCTAAATTAGAAAACATCTTCACGATGTGTGTTTTTGGTAACGGAATTAGGAGGCACAAAGCAGTATTTCTTAAACTTACTGACGGTAAACATCTTCAAAGACCACATTTCCATCCGTGTATCTAGAAATCAGCCTTTACTTATGCCTAAGAAGAAGGGTTGAATGTATCCATGCCTTAATTTACCAAAAAAAATAGACTTTCATTTGTCAACCAGTTTGTTATGCTCCTATAAATAAACACGTTGGTGCTCTCATTGGTTCTTTTCAACGGAAATGCCCACACCACGAGACATCCATGTCTTCATCACTGGAAAAGATACATGGTTTAGCTTGATCTCATTTAAAAACGTGGTGCTTATTTTGAAACTATTTTACATAATATCATATCATTGTTACATTTTCTAACCTTTTAACATCAATTGTCAAAAAAAGGCGTCAACTCAGATTTTCGCTCATAGTCACACATACGCTGCAGCATAGACATGACGGTTTTGTGTTGTGCTCGCCATCGATTGAGACAGAGTGGGTGTCAATTCAATTAGGGCTGGGAGATACGGTCAAAATATCACATCATATCGCAATATGCACAATACAGAATGGCGTATTTGACAGTATTTGATGTTTTTGAGTAATACAAGTCCTAAATGTGCTTTAGAAAAGTCATGCGTGACCCTAGGGTGGCAAGAAATACAGCGCAACATCTCAATCTACACACAGCACCCCATAATGACAAAGCAAAAACGGGTTGTTAGACATTTTAGCAAATGTTTAAAAAAAAATAAAAAAAAGTCAAATATTACATTTACATAAGTACTCACGACCGTGGAAACGGCTAGGAGCAACAGCGGCTCGGCCGCGAAGTGGTAGGCCACACAAGATTCTCTGGTCTGATGAAACCATGATTGAACTCTATGGCCTGAATGCCAAGCATCACTTCTGGAGGAAACCTGGCACCATCCCTGGTACTAGGTTACTACGCGACTGAAGAGCAAAATATTCCACTTAGATACGCTACATAACCTGGTGGCAAAATGTTCTGATCAGTGCTGAAACATGAGCCAACTAGATTATCATCATCATGAGCAGCACTCAACTCCCCCCTCCCCCACCGGAAGGTTGCTGGATCGAATCCCCGAGCTGACAAAAGTCTGTCATTCTGCCCCTGAACAACCCACTGTTCCTAGGCCGTCATTGTAAATAAGAATTTGTTCTTAACTGACTTGCCTAGTTAAATTTTAAAAAGTTAGGCTGGGGGGAGGGGGGAGTTGAGTGCTGCTCATGATGATGATAATCTAGTTGGCTCATGTTTCAGCACTGATCAGAACATTTTGCCACCAGGTTATGTAGCGTATCTAAGTGGAATATTTTGCTCTTCAGTCGCGTAGTAACCTACTACCAGGGATGGTGCCAGGTTTCCTCCAGAAGTGATGCCTGCTGCCCCATTGTAGCCTAACCAACAGATTCAGTGAAAACTAAAATATGACATTGAGCATGGTAACATGCGCATAACAATGCTGACAGTTTTAAAAATAGCTGACAAACCACAGCCAGAAAATAGAGAATAGAGAATCCTGAAATCATCCAGGAGCGGACACAGGCGGCAAAGCATTTTCATTAGAAGGCTGTGACCAGGGAAGGTTGTGGTGGAGTGGGGAAAATAAACATTAGCAATTCAGTCACCTTCAAAGGCCCTTCCGGAGCCTAGAGCCACAGTCATTTCGGGTTGGACTGGTGAGGGAGGGAGTGGGTTGAGGGGGGGTGTGTGTGTGGTCAGTCACAGAAAACTACAGAGTTTAATCCTCTCTTTAGGGCCGACTGATCAGTGGACCAGGGTTTGGGAGATCCCCGTCGATCTGTCCGTCTATCGGTCTGTCTGACACCCTGAAGGGGTGATGGAAACATGGACGCATTGTGTCGGTGTGGTGCACCAAGTTCCCACATGCTGTGCCTGCATGCATGGGTGCATGCATGGGTGCATGCATGGGTGCATGCATGGGAGTATATATTCCAAGTGCTTCGCAGAGGGAGGCGATGGTGGGAGCATGTGGGAGCCCAGGGGCGTGAAGGACAGACAACTCCAGCGTGGTACAAATGTCAACAGACGAAGACAGACAGCCTCTAGGAGGCCGAGATAGACGGAGGTAGTTGATGCATCCTGCTGCAGGTACGCTGGTTCTCTCCATGCCATCACCACTCTCAGTGCACGAGAAAGGGCTAGAGCCGGGAGTCAGGCAACCCTCGGTCTGCCTCCGATGTGAAGGTTTTACTCAGGCTCTCTACACATACTCTAACATACATTCCCTGTTATCCACCATTTTGATTGTCGGGTTAGTTTCCATATTGCAGTGTATTTGTTACTTGGAGCATTTTAGCTCTATATGCCGATATCTTGGGAGTACTGGAGAAACCAAAGGGTTCACTATAGGGGAGAGTGGGTCCAACAAAGCCCAAAATGCGACACTTCTAAAACCTCAGAAACATGTTCTAGTTTATTAATGTCTGCATTTCAATTCAGCGCCACAGATTAAGGCAACATTTTCTAATTAAAGGACTGGGCCTTTCTGCAAAATACATCACGTATTCGATTTCACTTGTCAATCTTAAGTATGAAATCGCACAGAATCTCAGTGCCAATAGGAGGCCGTTCCTTCTCTTACTCGAACGAAAGTGGTACCACGTGGGAGCAAACAAAAAGACCGCATTTTCTCCCTACATTGACGGATGAGCCAGTCACAATTAGTTTTTTGGTGTGTTTTTTTTGTAAACCTTTATTTAACTCGGCAAGTCAGTTAAGAAATTCTTATTTTCAATGACGGCCTACCGGGAACAGTGGGTTAACTGCCTTGTTCGGGGGCAGAATAACAGATTTTTACCTTGTCAGCTCGAGGATTTGAACCAGCAACCTTTCGGTTACTGGCCTAATGCTCTAGCCACTAGGTTACCTGCCACCCCAAATGCAATGTAGGCTATGGATAGTAGCTAGCTAAGTGGACAGATGCAATGCACACAATGGTAAATACTTCCTCCAAGATAGCTAGCTACTGCAACTAGTATTGACATAATTAAATCACAATGGATTAGCTAGTTTCCATGAAACAGCTGCCTGTGTTAGCTGCCGAGTTAGTGCAGTGTCCTTAGCTAGCTAGTGAATATGCTAAAGTTAGCTAGCTAAACATTTGGCTATGGGCTGGAAATGGCAGTACGGAGAATGAATTCAATTGATTCTTTGACATTTTGCTGGGTGTCAACAAGGAATTTCTACAAAATAGCTTGAAATCTAAACCATAAGCAATACGCACGGATATGCATTGCCAAACAGCGCCATTGCCACGTTCTGGTTTAACAAGGCTGAGTGAGTGGCTGACGACTTCCAAGGTCTTTGCTGTGTGAACACAAGAGATTACTTAGCACCTCGGAAAAGAGTGTTGGCAGTAAATGTCGGCAAGCATTACTAACAATCCTACCATTGTGTCTGAGCTTCTACTAACGAACCCTCTGACCCTCAGGCTACGTCTCTAAATCCACGTGTGTGTGTGTGTCAAATCACATTTTATTGGTCACATACACGTATTTAGCAGATGTTATTGCGGGTGTAGCAAAATGCTTGTGTTCCTTGCTCCGACACTACAGTAATATCTAACAATATACAACAATCCAAAAGCAAAAAGAATTGAATCAATAAATATAGAAATGTTAGGACAACGTCGGAGTTCGGAGGCGTGCGTGCGTGCAGCTATGGAGAGAGGGAAAGGAAACACAGCCAAATGAGTTCACATGCAATTAGTTCCACATTTGTTTCTGTATTGTTGAAAATATGCCTCAGTTGTCATGGTACTCTGACTGAACCATAATAGATGACAGGTCAAGTGGCTGTTTATTGGAAAGAAGGGGGGGAAAAAAAACCATCTACAACTCAATTTAGGTCGAAAAAACATGGTTAAGCACAGAAATACTGGAAGTCCAGTACGAGTCCGTCTGGTAGAGTAATGATCCCAGTTCGTTGCTACGCTAAGCTACCGTGGCATGGGCCTAAACATTGAAAGCCCATAAATCACACCATGCCATTCCAAGGCCTCGGACCCAAAGAACCTCTCCGACGGGGACACCCTCCTTAACCATCATGTTATTAAGAACCTTGGTTATAGAATGGAGCATGCAGTAAACAGCAATACAGGCACCCTGCAACAACAAAAAACTAAAATGCCTCCTAAAAATATAACCATAGGGGGGGGAAACAAGCTATATCATGATCACACCCATGTAGCAGCCTAGACTAGCCTGGCCTTGAAGCCTGATCTCTACTTTGGTGAACTCTGGAGGGGCCTCCCTTCCCCCTGCCTCGCCCTCCTCCCCCAGTCAAGGGAGAGAGGCCTGTCAGAGTGTGCGGCTCTGAAATAACAAACCCCCTTTTGTGCAAACAGCGGGGCCATAGAGAGGCCGGGACACCCAGCACAGAGCAGATCCCCTACACTGATCCCAGACATGTCCCAGCCTCCCAGGCCCACAGCACAGACACTGTTTGCTGCTCTACTCACTGCTCCAGTGGACAGAATATAATGCTTTCCACATGTGAGGGAGAGAGGGGGGAGGATGGAGAGAGGGGGAAGGATGGAGAGAGGGGGGAGGATGGAGAGAGGGGGGAGGATGGAGAGAGGGGGAAGGATGGAGAGAGGGGGAAGGATGGAGAGAGAACAATGACAACAGTGGAGGCTGGTGTTTTATTACAAACTTTCACTCTCCACACCTCTCCCCCCCCCGCGGCTACACCTCTCCCCCCCGCGGCTACACCTCTCCCCCCCGCGGCTACACATGCTTATTGTAAAGTGTCCAAATGAGAAATAATGAACACAGGGAAATTTAAATCCAAATCAGAAACAAAGGTAACAATTATTTTTGCTTGTAACTGAATTTCAACCCGAACAAGATCCACGCATTCTTTCAAGATACGGGGATTTGTCTAATGAGGAGAATAAGCTCAAGGTCTACAGGAACAGAGAAAAATAACTAGAATCTTTCCCGAACCCTTCACTACATACCTACGAAGACAGACACAGACCGACAGACAGACAAGAGGAGAGAAGGGAGAGAGAGAGAAGAGAGAATGATCAGTAAATATGGAAGGTGAATGCCAACTGCTGTGCCAAAATAACAGCTCAGTGTTCCATCTACCTGGAGTTCAAATTTACTTTTTTTTGTAAAAGTCTGTCTGGACTTCCTATAAGGCAGTTTTACATGTACACAGACACACAAACACAAATGAGATGAATTGTTCTCTGCTCCCGTCCAAAAAAAGCACATTGTGAATTTGTGAGTCGTAAGGCTGCTTTGCTGCAGTGGCTGATGGGAGAGTGAAAGCAGCGGCGCCTGCGTCTGATCTCATCCTTCTGAAGGTGTTAGAAATCACGAGGTGAACCTTGCCTCTGCGCCAGCGCCGAACTCTGAGCTTCAAAGAGAAATGCACTGCTCGCAATAGGGCGACAAGTGGAGAGAATGGAAAACGAGAGAGAAGAGAGAGCTCACATCTCTGTCTGACATTCCCCGTACTCATCCGTCTCCCCCGGATGGATCACAAAGCCCCCGCGCTCCCTCACTTCCTGCCCCACAGACAGAGCTCTGGACTGGGCTGGGGCCAGGACTACCCCCTCTGCCCTGGTGTCTACTGTTAGTTACCATGCAGCCGGGAGCTTTGGGTGGAGGGGGATCCAATCAAACCCAGATAGCAGCAGTGCTGTAGAAGGGGGCCAACAGGGAGGACTGGGCTGGTTGTAGTGGGTGTAGGCCAGAGGGAGCCAAGGGTTGGTTGTAGTGGGTGTAGGCCAGGGGGAGGAGAGGGGTGGTTGTTGTGGGTGTAGGCCAGGGGGAGCCGAGGGCTGGTTGTAGGCCAGGGGGAGCCGAGGGCTGGTTGTAGTGGGTGTAGGCCAGGGGGAGGAGAGGGGTGGTTGTAGTGGGTGTAGGCCAGGGGGAGCCGAGGGCTGGTTGTAGGCCAGGGGGAGCCGAGGGCTGGTTGTAGGCCAGGGGGAGCCGAAGGCTGGTTGTAGGCCAGGGGGAGCCGAAGGCTGGTTGTAGGCCAGGGGGAGCCGAGGGCTGGTTGTAGGCCAGGGGGAGCCGAGGGCTGGTTGTAGGCCAGGGGGAGCCGAGGGCTGGTTGTAGGCCAGGGGAGCCAAGGGCTGGTTGTAGGCCAGGGGGAGCCGAGGGCTGGTTGTAGGCCAGGGGGAGCCGAGGGCTGGTTGTAGGCCAGGGGGAGCCGAGGGCTGGTTGTAGGCCAGGGGGAGCCGAGGGCTGGTTGTAGGCCAGGGGGAGCCGAGGGCTGGTTGTAGGCCAGGGGGAGCCGAGGGCTGGTTGTAGGCCAGGGGGGGCCGAGGGCTGGTTGTAGCCCAGGTGGAGCAGAGAGGTGGATGTTGGGTTGGTGTAGGCAAGGGGGAGCAGAGAGGGGGATGTTGGGTTGGTGTAGGCCAGAGGGAGCAGAGAGGTGGATGTTGGGTTGGTGTAGGCCAGAGGGAGCAGAGAGGTGGATGTTGGGTTGGTGTAGGCCAGGGGGAGCAGAGAAGGGGATGTTGGGTTGGTGTAGGCCAGGGGGAGCAGAGAAGGGGATGTTAGGTTGGTGTAGGCCAGGGGAGCAGAGAAGGGGATGTTAGGTTGGTGTAGGCCAGAGGGAGCAGAGAGGTGGATGTTGGGTTGGTGTAGGCCAGGGGGAGCAGAGAAGGGGATGTTGGGTTGGTGTAGGCCAGGGGGAGCAGAGAAGGGGATGTTGGGTTGGTGTAGGCCAGGGGGAGCAGAGAAGGGGATGTTAGGTTGGTGTAGGCCAGGGGGAGCAGAGAAGGGGATGTTAGGTTGGTGTAGGCCAGGGGGAGCAGAGAAGGGGATGTTGGGTTGGTGTAGGCCAGGGGGAGCAGAGAAGGGGATGTTGGGTTGGTGTAGGCCAGGGGGAGCAGAGAAGGGGATGTTAGGTTGGTGTAGGCCAGGGGGAGCAGAGAAGGGGATGTTAGGTTGGTGTAGGCCAGGGGGAGCAGAGAAGGGGATGTTGGGTTGGTGTAGGCCAGGGGGAGCAGAGAAGGGGATGTTGGGTTGGTGTAGGCCAGGGGGAGCAGAGAAGGGGATGTTGGGTTGGTGTAGGCCAGGGGGAGCAGAGAAGGGGATGTTAGGTTGGTGTAGGCCAGGGGAAAAGATGGGTAAGAGATGTGGGGTTGTAAAACTGGAGCCAAGGTGTAGAGAAGTGGAGGGATTCTACCTCAGCCCGGGAATTTTCCATCCTTCCCCATGGGCTTGCCATTTGAGTGGGTAGAAGAGCAGAACTTGCCCTCGATCTGTAACCAATGACTTGTTAAAAAGGATACAACCAATCCAATGAGCTGAATGATACACTTAAATGGATGAGTGACAGAGTTTAGAGAAAACCGTGCAGCGGTCTAGAAAACGTCTGAGAGACAGAGGAGTGATCCAGGCAGCCATTTTATATCCCAGAGTAGGGACGGAATCCATAAAAGAGACAGTCTGCAATCGGGCAGAGCACACCTGGATCTGACGAACAAGCCCAGCTTAGCACAGTATAACCACGCCCCAGTCAGACTGTGTTCCATGTTGAGGACGGCAGGCAGAGGCGCTGCCGGAGCCAGGCTAAATCCGACGGAGACGTGTGGCGGCAGAGGCCTTCCGCTCTGTCCCTTCAAGACATCCACAGACGCCAGAAGAAACGGAGAAGTCAGAGGGAGTCGGGCTAATCTATACCGTCGTAACATAAACCCTAGTGATTTAGAACTGAATTCTCATTCAAAAAAAAAAAAAATAGGCTACGAAACAATCCATTATGTCCAGAGTTGGGGACATGACACGGTGTTCTGGGATAAGAGGTCGTCCTCTCAAGGAGGACACGTGACACTTCTGTAATGTCTGTGGTCCTCCACCGCTGACGTGCTTTTTTTTACACTAGAGCCTGTCTAAAGGCTGTTGGGGTTACCATGCTCCTTACAGAGACATCCCGTTCACGTCAGGACGACGACCCGAAGTAGACCCCCCTGCTGCGCACCCCGATGTGTAATGTCAAACAAATTGACAACGGAAAGACTTTCCCACCGCGGCTATCAAAGTCTCACAACAACTGAGCTCCGTCCAACTTCTCAGACTCTCTCTCACACACACGTCTGGATGGGAATAACAGCATGTCACTAACGTGGGACCTGTTCCAACACTAGCTCAAAACCAAATATATCTAAGCCCTTCCATTAAGCTGATACAAATCCTTGAGAGTTGGGAGGCCAGAACAACCTCCCACTGTACGGAGTTTGGTAACAATCCTGGAATGCACAGATGAGACTACTTGCCACTTTTTACGAGGAGCGGAGTGTAATATTGTCCGGGATATTGGACGGGCCAAGAATCGTTCAAAAAGAAGACGTGTCTGCTGTTAGTACAAGACATTGCACGCCATATGCCAGAGTGTGTATTTCACATGATGCTATATTGCAGAGCAGCTTTTAGAGTGCCTCGAAGTGTGTGTATCGATTTTTTTGTGATTGATAAGACGGATGGTGTTTGTCATGTGCACACTTACCCACGCCTGACCAAGCGCGTGCGTTTGCCATTATGGGTCACTCTTTTGAACCCTGCCCTGACCCCAGCACCGCCTGGCTCTGACTAAACTACGCCCTCGGTGCTCTCTCCCACCCGCGGTGCTCACAGATGACCAGGGGCCTGGCAGGCCAGGTTACCCTGTGCCCAGGGTCTCACCCATACCTTCTGTAGAGGAGAGACCTCGTGCCAGCCGCTAGCTAGACCCCCGTGCCAGCCAGCCGCCCTGGCAGTGCCAGACAGAGTCACACTCTGGTGACAACACCCCATACTGGAGTCTTTCACTGTGAAGAGAGAGAGAGAGAGATGGGTGAATGAGAGGTGGGGAAAGAAGGAGGGAAAGAGGACAAATGAGAGGCTGAAAGAGAACAGAAGTGGCATCTGTCCATCCTGCTATATGGCGTATGTGGGAAACCTAACTTTTCAACATTCTTTGAGGAAGTAAGCGTTTTTCCCCCAGATAGAGTAATTCTGATCCCAGAGAACATGTTTAACAAAAGTCTAACAAGGCAAACACACGGTGTCCGAAGGCTTGTTAACGGCCCCGGCTCAAACCACCTCAGAGGACACAAAGCCAACAGCTCACCCAACCACATCGAAGCGTAGAAAGATCTGTCTTTCTACTTCAGAAGAAGCTAGCACAGTACTGGCCTGAAGTTCTCTCTCTCTGAAGCACAACAGAGATCATCAGAACATGTGAGAAGGAGAAAGAGCAAGAGAGGGAGGGAGAGAAGAAAGGGATGAGCAGTAGTCCTGGGGTGGTCCTCATCCTCCACTTTCAGTGTGTGATGTGAGATCTTGTCTGGCTGTAGTTTCGGGGTCTTTGTTATAGAGGTCGACCGATTATGATTTCTCAACGCCGACACCGATTATTGGAGGACCAAAAAAACGCGATACCGATGAAATCGGCTGATTTTATATATATATATATTTGTAATAATGACAATGACAACAATACGGAATGAACACTTCTTTTTACTTAATATAATACATCAACCAAATCAATTTAGTCTCAAATAAATAAGGAAATATGTTCAATTTGGTTTAAATAATGCAAAAACAGAAGAGAGTAAAAGTGCAATACGTGCCATGTAAGAAAGCTAATGTTTAAGTTCCTTACTCAGAACATGAGAACATATGAAAGCTGGTGGTTCCTTTTAACATGAGTCTTCAATATTCCCAGTTAAGAAGTTTTAGGTTGTAGTTATTATAGGAATTATAGGACTATTTCTCTCTATACCATTTGTATTTCATATACACCTTTGACTATTCTTATAGGCACTATTTTATTGCCAGGCTAATCTCTGGAGTTGATAGGCTTGAAGTCATAAACAGCGCTGTGCTTCAGGAAAGCTTACGAGCCTGATGCTTACGAGCCTGATTCTGCCTACCAACGCTCAGTCAGACATCAAATCATAGACTTTATTATAATAAACACACAGAAAAACGAGCCTTAGGTCATTAATATGGTCAAATCCAGAAACTATAATTTCGAAAACAAAACATTTCAAAAACGGAACCATTCCGTATTTTATCGAATGGGTGGTAACCAAGTCTAAATATTGCAGTTACATTACACAACCTTCAATGTTATGTCATAATTATGTAAAATTCTGGCAAATTAATTACGGTCTTTGTTAGGAAGAAATGGTCTTCACACATTTCGCAACGAGCCAGGCGGCCCTAACTGCTGCATATACCCTGACGCGGATGCGCTTTTGTTAAATCATCTCCCGTTTGGTGAAGTAGGCTGTGATTCGATGATAAATGAACAGGCACCGCACTGATTATATGCTACGCAGGACAAGCTAGTTGAACTAGTAATATCATCAACCATGTGTAGTTAGCTAGTGATTATGTTAAGATTGATTGTTTTTTACAAGATAAGTTTAATATTAGCTAGCAACTTACCTTGGCTCCTTGCTGCTGCTCGCGTAACAGGTGGTCAGCCTGCCACGCATTCTCCTCGTAGATTGCAATGTAATCGGCATCCAAAAATGCAGATTACCGATTGTTTTGAAAAATTTTAAATCAGCCATGCCAATTAAATCGGTCGACCTCTACTTTGTTATTTAGGACTCACTCACACACTGCGAGGCCAGTTATGGAGTTCTGGACTCTGACGATCACGAGAAGAGTTGACCAACCCTACAGGAAGAGCTGCGACTGCCTCGTCATACTTAGTCTGGAATGGCCAACACTAAACCCAGGTGACTTAGCCTGCAAGACATCGCCTATACATAGAGAACCTTCCCTGGCCTTGATAGCAAAACGCTTACTGTAGCATTTCCTAGCATTTGATAGCCTAGCATAGAATTTCCTGGCCTGGCCTTGCCACATGTCCTAGTTTGACATTAGTCGAGCACTGCACAAGGCATGATTAACTCCCCATACAATTTGTGTTGGCTAGCAAGGGTGCTAAGGGGAAAGGAAAGGGACTGTGGTGAGCAAGGAAGGAAAACATCAGCCCAGTCTAGGCAAATAAAGGAAACGAGCGCACCGCTCACATCACCAGAAGACGTTTGGTCATTCCAACTCTGACCTGTTCATGCCGCCACTAGACTGTGACTGCTGCTGGCGTCACATCCACACGCACACTGATAAATGAATTAGCGCCTTCAGAGAAGGATTATGAGCGGGCGAGCCCCTTGTGCGGCAGGAAACCACAATGCCAAAGAACACACGTAAAACACTCAGTTCGCACACAAACAGGCACGCAGAATCTCCATCCACCCCGGCCATGGTTGAGCAGAGAGGGCAGGGAAGTACTTCATCAACCAAGCGACTGCATGGAAAGACACCAGTCGACCTCACACTCACGCGCCAGACAGTAGGAACATTGACAGATGTTCACGGGACGTTCCTATAAGGATAAAACTAATCGCCCGTACCGTTTCCTCTGGGACAATGAGCTTCATCTCGACCGACCTAAAGCCTACACCAAAGGGAGATAGAGGAAGGACAGAGAAAGGCAGGGGAAGAGCTGGAGGCAGAGAGCAGGCCTGTGCTTCAGAACGAGCACAGCAGCAATAATAACTAAACCACACAGCTCTATCTAGCACGGCTGTGAGGCATTTAGTATTGAAATAACATTTTTACCAGGCTTCTCATTAAAAATAAACTCATGTTTGCTTTTCTCGAGAGAGAGAGAGAGAGAGAGAGAGAGAGAGAGAGAGAGAGAGAGAGAGAGAGAGAGAGAGAGAGAGAGAGAGAGAGAGAGAGAATCTAGAGATGTGTTGCAGCTGGTGAATTCCATGGTAAACGGAATTACTCAAAAGTACGAAAATGTATGCACTCACTATTGTAAGTCACTGTGGATAAGTACATAGGCTAAATTACTAAAACGTAAATGTACGCCGAGACAAACAAAAAAGTGATTTCAACGCTTAGCAAACCATCTAACTTTGCATAAGGACGACTTCCAAACAATTTACACAGAACTGTGCAGGCGCACAGCAAAAAAATCTCTCAGTTTATGCGAACAAGCTTCCCAAAAACGTTGTGATTTTGACAACGAGGACCTTAATCGACATTCCCAGAGTCAGATGAACTCGGAGATACCATTGTTAATGTCTCTGCGTGAGGGTTGAAGGAAGTTGCTAACCAGCGTAACAGCTAACTAGCATTAGCGCAGTGATGAGAGGTCTATGGGTATCTGCAAGCATGATACTGGGCCATGGCCTCAGTGGGCTTGATCTGACTTGGGGTAAAGTCAAGGCCTTTTTACATAACAATGACTAACTATTTACACCTTCTCAAACGCCTTCTCAACAAGAACACCTTCTCAAAAAGCAACTGTTTTTGATTATGCAGGGGTTGTTGATTCTGCTCTGCGTCTAGAGCTATGGAAAATATTTCCCTAGTATTACATCATCAACTGTAAAATTGGTGTTTCAGTTGAAAAGCACCACTTGAGTTTGAAAAAAAATCTTTTGGTTATTGGACTACAGTAAGAAGTGATTTTACACCCGGTAACAGAATTACAGTAATGGCACTACATAATGGGTCCCTGGTCTGTAGTTTACAGAATTATTACTTTAAAGAAAAGCCACAATAGTGGACTTTGCGTTTAGCCTTCAAAATAAAAGTATGGCATAATTCTACTATTAATATTAATTTGCATCACTGTCAATGACATACTTTTATTTTGAAGGCAAACCGCAAATTCCACTATTGTGCCTAATCCTTATTGTGGCTGGCTTCACAACACATAACCCGGTCCGGTCGAGCATGAAGCTGGCTGGCCAGATGAAGCTAGCTGGCTGCTTATAAACGTTAGCTTTGGGCAACAGGGTTAAGTAGCTGGTTAGCTATTTATTTTCATGAACTGAAGTTCAATTTCAATAGGCAAACAACAATACTTAAAAGGATTCCTAAATCATTGCTAAGAATTAGTGGTGTGACGGACCGTAGCTGATCCGTACGGATCACCCCCCACGGTTTGGCACGCATGTGAACCACGGATCAATTGTGAAGTTTAACCATCAGTGTGAAATACAGTTTTACAGCCGCCGTTACTTTTTAAAGTAATAATTCCCTAAATCTCGATGCAGAGTTGCGGTGAAAAGATAAAGAGATGCGTGCTGTGTTTTACTCGGATACCTGAAGGCTGGTTTGATTGGAGTTGTGTGTACTGTTCACGTGAACGGGGCACGCTGAATCCCAACGAATCAATCCTGGATGCTCGCATTGCAACAAGCCGAGAAGAAAAAAAAAGAGCCGTGGAGGAGCTGAAGAACTGGAAAAGCCTCCCGCTTCATTTAAGTCTCGCGTGTGGGAGCATTTTGGCTTCCCTGTCAAATATGATGACAGAAGAAGGGTGGTGGACAACACCATTACGGTTTGCAGGCATTGTGCCACAAGAAAGCTGTATGATCATGGAAATACATCGAGCGAGGCCACACATTTAAAGCGTCATTACCCTGGTGTGTCAGGGACGGGAGCCAACTCAGCCAAGAGACAACAACTTCTCACCGCGGCATTTAAGCAGCCCTTTACTGCAGAATCAGACCGGGATAAAACCATCACCAAAATCGCTGCAGACATGAGGCAGCACTCTGTTGTGGTACACAAAGGGTGTAAAAATACGGTTCAACCACACTACGAAATCCCCTGGCGCACCCACTTCGGAATGAAGATCGTGCTAGATCTTTATGAACAGGAAAATATCAAAATTGTCAAACTATCCCAAGACATCCTCTGTGGCCCTCACCACAGACAAGTGGACCTCCAGGGCAACGGAAGGCTACGTGACTGTGACTGCTCACCACACCACAGAGGAGTGGGAGATGCGCAGTCCGGTGCTACAGACACGCCCACTCTATGAGAGTCACACAGGCATAAATCTGCCGCAGGTGCTGCTAGGTGCCGTAGAAGAGTGGAAGCTAGAGGCGCCAAATAGCAATATCCCAACCACCACAGATAATGCCAAGAACCAAGTAAATGCAGTGATAGAGGCTGGACTGGGGCCACAGATTCCTTTGCACATTTGATCAATTTAGTATCCCAAAGGGGAATCTCAGTGAACCAGATGTTCCGGAAGGTGGTTTCCCTTTTCCACCGAAGCACAACAGCCGCTCATGCGCTTAAGACCGAACAAGAAATGTTACAGCTACTGACCCACGAGCTCATACACGATGTCACAACAAGATGGAACTCCACTTATGACATGATGGAGCGCCATCTTGAGCAGCAGGCAGACATTGTCACCTTGTCTGATGATGACGTGAAAGTGGCAGAGGAGGTCCTCCAGGTGCTCAAACTCCTCAAAACAGTTACAACCCTATTGAGCACTGAAACTGCATTGTCTGTGTACCTGATCCTACCTCTGAAAACAAGGATTCTACCATCCATGGCCCCAAGCGAGGAAGACGCACCATCACTAGAGATGAAAAGGCTGCCATAAGAGAGGACCTGAGCCCCAGATACACCCCCCCCCCCCTTAAAGCACAGGAATACCTCCATAGATCGACTGCACGGGATCCAAAGGTTCGAGTCCCTGCCTGTTCGAGTCCCTGTCTCACCTAGACCCTGCCTGTACGAGCCCCTGTCTCACCTAGACCCTGCCTGTACGAGCCCCTGTCTCACCTAGACCCTGCCTGTACGAGTCCCTGTCTCACCTAGACCCTGCCTGTACGAGCACCTGTCTCACCTAGACCCTGCCCGTACGAGCACCTGTCTCACCTAGACCCTGCCTGTCCGAGTCCCTGTCGCACCTAGAACCTGCCTGTACGAGTCCCTGTCTCACCTAGACCCTGCCCGTACAAGTCCCTGTCTCACCTAGACCCTGCCTGTACGAGCCCCTGTCTCACCTAGACCCTGCCTGTACGAGTCCCTGTCTCACCTAGACCCTGCCTGTACGAGCCCCTGTCTCACCTAGACCCTGCCTGTACGAGTCCCTGTCTCACCTAGACCCTGCCCGTACAAGTCCCTGTCTCACCTAGACCCTGCCCGTACAAGTCCCTGTCTCACCTAGACCCTGCCTGTACGAGCCCCTGTCTCACCTAGACCCTGCCTGTCCGAGTCCCTGTCGCACCTAGAACCTGCCTGTATGAGTCCCTGTCTCACCTAGACCCTGCCTGTCCGAGTCCCTGTCGCACCTAGAACCTGCCTGTACGAGTCCGTCTCACCTAGACCCTGCCTGTACGAGCCCGTCTCACCTAGACCCTGCCTGTACGAGCCCGTCTCACCTAGACCCTGCCTGTACGAGCCCCTGTCTCACCTAGACCCTGCCTGTCCGAGTCCCTGTCGCACCTAGAACCTGCCTGTACGAGTCCCTGTCTCACCTAGACCCTGCCTGTACGAGCCCCTGTCTCACCTAGATCCTGCCTGTACGAGCCCCTGTCTCACCTAGACCCTGAATGTACGAGTCCCTGTCGCACCTAGATCCTGCACTACACCGGAGGACATCTCACCACTGAGACTGTGGCCACTGAAGAGAGAGAGGAAAAAGTTGACTTAATAAATTTAATAAATACACTGCAGTCTCATCTTGGTCTATGCTATTGCTATTAGAATCTTCCATTTTTGAATTGGAATAATAATAGCTTTCATTAAATGTTCTTGCCACAATTATAGTTCTATGAAATATGAAAAAAAATATTTTGTTACTTTAATAGATCAAGTCGTTTTTTTCTGCAGGGTCAAGCCACCGAGCCGACAGGAGCAGACTGAGGCATCTCCTCCTCCAAAATAGTTTGAGCTTTTCGGGGAGACCTTTGCGAGCAAGGATGCACGCAAGACGTTTGCCAACACCAAAGAGGAGGTGGCATCCTACAAGGCAGCAAGCAGCATTCCAGTGGATGGTGACATGACACTAACATGGTGGAAAAGCAATGATGCAATCCGTGACTCAAAACCACCATCCGATCTGAACCCAGAGTAGTGTGATCCATTGCACCAATAAGAATAATGAAAATGACTGCCGTTCCTACTGGTCATTGTTTTCAGGCTGGTTGTATTGGTGCTAGCTAGGTACCAAGCTAAAGCTAGCTAGCTACCCCAGACGTTGGGGTCAAACAATTGATGCTTTATTGACAACGTGGTAATGTAAAACACATTGTTTGTGGCCCGGTGTTGGTTTGCAGACTTTTCTGTACAGCTTTGACTGAGCTACTGTATCTATTTAGACACGCAAAGACCCAAATGGCGCTCCATAGTATGTATGTCGTTAAGCTAATAGCAGTGACGCTATTACGGTGCAACTCTGGTAGGGCAACATCTGAAAAATAGCGCACTTGGTAGTGTATACCGGTGCTCGACCAGTAGGCAAAAGCCAACATCACACACGACAGAGAACGGTTGATTGTCAAGGTTAATGAATTCCATTATCTTGGCTTTAATGGATTTCGTCTGGGAGTTGTCTCGTTGAAATGTTCTTAACTGTTTCAAATGACTGCTCACCTTGTTGACTGCTCGATCCACACAGCGGACAATGCGGGCTAGTTTAGGAATACTGTGTTGCACGTGCAACACAAACTTTTACGTAGCGTCATTGCGTCATGTACCTACGTTATATAGGTATGCACAGTAGCTTTGACATTGTGTTTTTAACATCAACGTTAAACTAGACATCGGGCCGATACCGACGTGGGCATTTTTAGCTAATATCGTCCGATTCCGATATGTTCACCGATATATCGTGCATCCCTAGATTTTTGGTAGCGTTACAAGGCAATGTTTCTTAAACTTTCTCCAAATAAGGTGTGACTATTAGTTGGCAGGGGTATTTACTTCAACATTACTGTGACTTCCTGGTAGATGTTTTCTGAGACCTCTTTTCAATCCGTTTGACCAGAAATCAAAGCTATTAGTTATGGACACCTTTTGAGAGGGAAAATGGTATCTATGCCTTCATTTCCCCCCAAAAAGAGAGACTCTTAACTTCATTTGACACCCAATTTGATATGCTCATATAAACCTCACCTTGGTGCTCATGGGTCTTTTTACATGGAAATGACCAGCTGTTGGTTTTGGCGCGAGTTGAAATGCCCAATGGAAGCACCGTGGTTCTGACAAACTCACTCACACCTAATCCTTTGTTTTAAACCCAAACAACAATGGCATCTGGATGAAAGACTGTAAGACGTGCCAAATCCCGGTTTTAACCCAGCAGGTGCCAGACTCAGCTGAGATAACCGATGCAGAGAAAAGGGAGAGGCAAATACAATACACTAACAACCGAGAGCTCACCGCACCATACCCCATGGCCAAGGTCCTTCAACACTGGATTACCAGCTGAATGGAATGAGAACAGGAAAAACATCCATGCAGTGTTTCACTACGTTCCAGGTAGCTAGAACACATTAGGGAACATTTACCCAAGGATAAAGCAACACGGGGGGGAATTGGTGAATGATTTCACCACACAAAGATATGCTTTGAGATGTGTGAACCGAAGCGAGCTGTTGTTGTGTCTACATGTGTCAAACACAGTCTACTGACAGCGAGCATACGGGGAAATCTCCCAAAATATGCAGTGTTCTCTCAGCTATTCAGCCACAATCATTATTGTGAGTACACTGTCATTGTGGATTTGTGTGAGAGAAAGTTGAGACAGATATTTTGGTTTTTCCATTGAGACCACCACACACCAGTGTTTTACCTTATTGTAAGCTCTGGGGTCAATGTATACATCAGGAGTGTCACGCTAAAGACATGTGGCAAGCAGAATCAACAACCTCCGCATCGTTCAAGAAGGTATTAACGTTCACAGTTACGCTACAGCCACCGGGCACGTCCCGTAACGCACTCGCGCTGCGTCGCGTCCAATGGCAGTGGCCATGCTCAAGAATCACAGAGGTTCAATTCTCGATGGACGACGTGCACACTCCGTCTTTGTTGTACATGGCCTGGCCTATACACCACGGGTTGTTTTATCATTTATGAAATCAAGACGCTACTACTAGCAAACTAGCTATATCGACGAGCTAAGTTCACAATGTAAACAAGAGCAACTTGTGAAATCAGAGTAGAATTGAATACAACCACTAGCAACAATTGAATGAGTACCCGCAGAAAAAACTGGACCAAAGTTAATGTACTTACGCATTATTGATGAATAAGCTACAGTACAAGTAGGCTAAAATAGAATAAAAGATGCTGTTCCACTCTCAAAAACACACCCCTGTAAAACAGCACATTGCGGAGCAATACAGTGGAGCTGAAGCGTTCGCCGTTATGTAAATGCACGCTGAAAAGTGCCTTGGCTCCAAGGTAGAGCAGGGCCGCTGGACCAATGGCCCGAACAGACAAAAGTCTGAGCCATTTGGGTAAAACAATGGGGTACATTTCTCAATGCAAATGCACCGAAAGAGAACGCCCCAAGGACATCCGACACGTTTCTTGAATGCAAATCATGAAAGGGTTTCACACTGTGAGCAATAGAAAGAGAGGTCGAGACACAGGTGGGAGGAGAGACAGCAAGCCTGTGCTTCCATTCTGATGAGGCAGGAAACGTAAATGACAGCTAGCCTCTCATGTTGGAATACTCCATATGGCTTTTCCCCCCCTCACACTGCAAGGAACCAAAACACTAGGATAGAGGCCTCATTAAAAACACAAAAGAGACACACGCATGCACACTTTACAGCCCACCTGCATTTCCACAGTGTTCGGCATCTTTCTCCAAGCCTCCTTTACACACACACACACACACACACACACACACACACACACACACACACCATCTCCTTTCAGCAGACGCCAGGGACCAGGAACTCACACAAGTTGTCCCCAAGGCTCTGCTAGAGGCGCGTTGGTACAGGACCAGCCAGCCAACCCGCCTTGGCACAGACAAAACACCTCAATTACCTCGACTAACCGGTGCCCCCGCACACTGACTCTTTACCGGTACCCCCTGTATATAGCCTCGCTGTTCTTATTTTACTACTGCTCTTTAATTATTTGTTACTTTTATTTCTTTAGAGATATACAGTGGGGAGAACAATTATTTGATACACTGCCGATTTTGCAGGTTTTCCTACTTACAAAGCATGTAGAGGATCTGAATTTTTTTATCATAGGTACACTTCAACTGTGAGAGATGGAATCTAAAACAAAAATCCAGAAAATCACATTGTATGATTTTTAAGTAATTAATTTGCATTTTATTGCATGACATAAGTAGTAAGAATTCTGCCAGTTTACCACAGCCTGGTGCTTAAAGACATCTTTTATTATTATTATTTTTTAAACAATATCCCAAGTATAAATAGAGTAAGGTACACACATTAAAAGGGTAAAAACAAACAACTGGGCATTCAAGGAGATCGTCTGATCGGGAATCTGTGATGGTATCACCCCCCCCCCTTGCTTGAGGGACAAAATAGGAAATGCCCCCCAACCATGTGTTTTGAGGATACCTGGACCACCTACTGAGATGTGCCTTTTGTTAAGTAAATCAGGTGATAAATGTGCTGAAAAGGAGACTGTAGGTGGGGGGGGGGGGACTATAAATCATAGGGCTGGGCGGTATGACCACACTTTCACCAAGACAGGCACATCTCCGCCAAATCTCTTTTCTGCATCTAAATAAATCACACCTCTTACTCGTCGGGTCATAAACTTACACACACACGCACACACACACACACACACACACACACACACAGAGAGAGAAAGAGAAAGTCTCAACCCAGCAGATCGTAATGGGACACAAAGCGGCCAGCCCATACAGCCCAACCCATACGAGCTGTATTCTTCTGACAGCCATGTAATGTTGACATAGTAGCAGGAGGAAATGTACAGCCTGACGTTGAGCAGCGGGCCCGTTTTGCCATACCCAACCAGCCAGTGAGTCAGTCCAGATAACATGACCCAGTCCTCGGCAGACAGAGCTCTGAGCTTAGAGACACTGATAGCCAAACACAGCTGCTGCTGCGTGTGCGTGTGTGTGTCTCCCTCACACCTGGTCTCCCCTCTCACTCAAAGCACCCAACACTACTCTATTACCCTTTTCAGAAAGAAGATGTGGTATATTACCTGTAAATAAATCAATCAATAAAATGGGCATGTTTATATGACCCCCTTTTAAACAGCTGGTTATTTACCACTTTCTTGTGTGTGTACCCCCATCTATACATATCAGTGGGTAATTGACACATTGGGAGGGGTGGCAGGTGTTAAACCAGTGGGACTGTTTGCATTTTAAATTAGGAAGGTGTTAAACAATTGAAGTGTTCATTAATTCACTGTATAGAAGCGAGAACCATTCAGAACCCGATTCCTGTATTTTGGATACAGGGTGTGAAAATGCAGGAATCATTAACTATTTTAGAACCCTACCCCTTTATAACAAATAGCAGGTCAAAAGTTGCAGGCATGGTAAATTAGTGTAAACTTTGTCTGTGTATGAAAGTGGTCTCTGAATCAGTGAGCTATTCCCCCACCCCTCTCTCTCTCTCCTTTCTAAAAAAATAAAGACCACCACTCCTTTTATCCTTTCATCTGCCAAACAACATTGTGTTACAGCGAGACAAGTGGTCAGAGTTCAGCCAGGGTCACTTCCTATTTAAAGATCCTCTTTGAAGAGGTAGGGTTTCAGATGTTTTCGGAAGACGGACAGGGACTCCGCTGTCCGAGCTTCAGGGGGAAGCTGCTTCTACCAATGAGGTTCCAGGACAGAGAAGAGCTTGGACTGGGCTGAGCGGGAGCTGCCCTCCTGTAGGGGTGGGAGGGCCAAGAGACCCGAGGTGGCAGAACAGCGTACTCTGGTTGGGGTGTAGGGTTTGAGCGTAGCCTGAAGCTAGGGAGAGGCAGTTCCTCTTCATGCTCCGTAAGAAAGTACCATGGTCTCACAGTGGATGTGAGCTTCCACTGGAAGGAAGCCAGTGGTGGGTGCGGAGGAGCAGGGTAACGTGGGAGAATTTGGAAAGGATGAACACCAGGCGGGCTGCAGCGTTCTGGGTAAGTTGCAGGGGTTTGATGGCACAAGCGGGGAGCCCAGCCAACAGCGAGTTGCGGTAGTCCAGGCGGGAGATGACAAGGGCCTGGATTAGGACCTGCGCAACCAAGTCCAAACATCTCCTTTACTTCCCGTTTGCTGCTCATCAGCATGGCCTGAACACCATCCAAGTCACTTCCACTATAAAACACAGTGGGCCCGAGGACATTGGAAAAAAACACTGTCAAAAATCAGTTATGCCAAGATGGCAAGAACCAGTGTCTGGAATGCGTTTCATAAGACACTCGTTCTGCAACACCTTGCTACTCGCCAGCATTATCAACTAACAAACAAAACGCAGCATGTCGTGTTCATCCCATGTTTCATGAGCTGAAATTAAATCCCAGAAATGCTCTATACGCATCTCTTTACATCCCCGTTAGTGAGCCTCTCTCACATGCCAAGATAATCCATCCACCTGAGAGAATGACATATCAAGGGAGCAAAATAAACACAAAGATCATTACACAGGTGCAGCTTGTGCTGGCTACTAAAATGTGCTGTTTAAATCACAACACACTGTCAAGTTGATGTGAGTGAGCAAGTGGCACGCTGACTGCAGGAATGCTCACCAGAGCTGTTGCCAGAGAACTATATGTTCATTTCTTTATGGTAATAAGCTGCCGCCATCGTTTTAGAGAATTTGGCAGTAAGTCCAACGGGTCCTCACAACCGCCAAGTGTAACCACGACAGCCCAGGACCTCCACATCCGGCATCTTCACCTTTGAGAGTCAGACCAGCCACCCGGACCAGCTGATGAAACTGTGGGTTTTGCACAACCGACGAATTCCTACACAAACTGTCAGAAACCGTCTCAGGGAAGCTCATCGGCGTGCTCGTCGTCCTCACCAGGGTCTTGACCCGACTACAGTTTGGCGTCGTGACCGACTTCAGTGGCCAAATGCTCACATTCGTTGACCACTTAAGTGTGCTCTTCACGGATTAATCCCGGTTTCAACTGTCCCGGGCAGATGGCAGACAACGTGTATGGCTTCGTGTGGGCGAGCAAGTTGCTGATGTCAACGTTGTGAACAGAGTGCCCCATGGTGCGTGGGGTTATGGTATGGGAAGGCATAAGCTACAGACAACGAAAACAATTGCATTTGATCAATGGCGACTTGAATGCAGAGATACCGTGATGGGATCCTGAGGCCAATTGTCATGCCATTTATCCGGCACCATCATCTCATGTTTCAGCATGAAAATGCACGGCCCCATGTCGCAAGGATCTGTACACAATTCCTGGAAGCTGAAACGGTCCCACTTCTTCCATGGCCTGCATACTCAGAGATATCACCCATTGAGCGTGTTTGGGAAGTAGTGGGACAACATTCCACAGGCCACAATCAACAGCCTGATCAACTCAATGCGAAGGAGATGTGCAGCGCACTGCACAAGGAAAATGGTGGTCAGACCAGATACGGACTGATTTTCTGACCCACACTCCTAATTTTTTTTTTTTTAATGCATGTGACCAACATAAGCATATCTGTATTCTGAGTCATGTGAAATCCATAGATTAAGGCCCTAATTCATTTATTTCAATTGACTTATTTCCTTATATGAACTGTAACTCAGTAAAACCGTTGAAATTCTTGCGTTTATATTTTCTGGGTCAGTGTATCTAGCTACCGTAACCAACCCCAAGCACAGTCTCACGTTTGACAGCCCGCAGAACTTCTGATGTCATAAATATCCCGCCCATCTGATTGTTGAACAACTTTACGGAAGCCTATTTTCACTGGAGTAGCTATTTTCCGATCAATGTGTGCATTGCACATCAAGGTTACTACCAAAGATGCATTGTGTTGTCTGGGGGATTCATTTCTGCATGGTATGCTGGGGTTTCTGCTCATTTACCATTCAATTAGTCTTCTTAAGGAGAGGACTCAGCCACGCAACGCGAACTCGCCCAGTCTTCTCCCAGAAAACACAGTGCCACCAAGTGTTAATAAGAAAAAGGGGACATGAATTGTTGTCATAATTGTAATTCAAACCCTCAAGTCATGACAGACACTTACAAATTACGTCTTGGACGAGACTGACATTAATACAAAAATGATCCCATTTACACTTTGTAGTCCATTTTGACTCTAGAATTAACATTTCTGACTCATTATCAATGCCACATAGGCCATTTAAAAAGCAGAGAAGTTGGTTTTATGGGGCAGTTTAAATATAAGACAACCTTTTTTCTACCTTTCGTTGTGCCTGCCAACGTGACATTCTTGCGGTGCAGCTCCAAACTTACCATAAACATCAGTAGCCACTGACTAGCCAGTAAGCTTGCAAACTATTCAACAACGCAAGGGGCGTTTCCTCTAGAGGTCGACCGATTAATCGGAATGGCCGAATAATCAGGGCCGATTTCGGGTTATCATAACAATCGGAAATCGGTATTTTTGGACGCCGATTTTGCCGTTTAAAAAAAATATATATATATATATATAATTACAACTTTATTTAACTAGGCAAGTCAGTTAAGAACAAATGTTATTTTCAATGACGGCCTAGGAACGGTGGGTTAACTGCCTTGTTCAGGGGCAGAACGACAGATTTGTACCTTGTCAGCTGAGGGATTCGATCTTTGTGAAAAAGGACTGTCGTTGCTCCAACGTGTGCCTAACCATAAACATCAATGCCTTTCTTAAAATCAATACACAGAAGTATATATTTTTAAACCTGCACATTTAGCTATACTTAGCTAAAAGAAAGGTTAGCAGGTCATTAATATGGTCGAATTTGGAAATAGGCACTGCAATTTCAGGTAAAACTCAATAAAACAAGTTTAAAATATTGTGAAAAGGTCTATGCATTACAGCTGTTTGAAAAGAATTGCTCCATTAGTATTTTGTGCTTCATGAACGTTGAGCTATCGGGCTAACTGTCGGGCAAGTGGCATGCGACCTCCGGAGGTAGCGTTTGAGGCTTCGAAAATACGCAAGTTCACATTACATCTCTCGATATCTCCTTAAATTCATGAGAACAGAGCCAAAGCTAGCGACTGAAAACCAAACTTGGTCCCGTAACAGTAGGAGCTCCAACTCTCCCCTCATTGGGAATGCAAAGCCTCCTGAAGAAGGGTGAGAAGAGAACAGAAGAGGGGGGGGGGGGGAATTCTCAAGAGCTAACAAACGTACAGGGGGTGCAGGAGGAGGGAGGGTAGCCATTGATCTCCCTACTTCCCTCAACAGTGTGGCTGCTCCTCCCCATCCCCCATTCCTTATTCTTTACCCCTTTCTTTTTTGGGGGGGGGGGGGGGGGGTTCAGTTCATTTCAGCCGAGCCCATTGTGGCGAGTGAAGGGGTGGTATGGAGAGGTCTCTGCCCCTGCTATACTGGGTCATGCGTGCCGGATCTACACACACCCGGATCTACACCCCCCCCCCCCCCTCCCTCCCTCCCCGAGACACACACACACAAAGACAGGCTACCATAAAGCTCATTTTCTGAGAGAGAGAGATTGAGAGGAGTGTGTTAGGCTAACTGGATTGTGCCATTTCTTGCTACTGGCCACCTTAATTTCCGTTTCTGGGCCTAACTAACTGATCACCTGACGCTCGAAGGGAACATAGCTTTGATGGAACTGATTAAAATAAAAGGTCTGGAAATTCAGGAATGTGAGGAGGCCAAAGCGGGTTTTCTATGAGTAAAGAAAAACAGAAATATAGCACAATGTTTTGGTCCATTTAAGTGAGGCAGTTGCAGAGGAACATTCCCTCCTGATTCTTAACTCCAGCATGGCACCCCAGGGGAAGGTTTGTACGAGATACCAGGAAGGTGGGAGAGAGGAGGGGGAGGGGGATAAGAGCAAAAACAGAAGAGGTAGTAGCGAGCTAACTTTTAAAACATTAAAAGACGATTTGGTCAGAGAAAACACAAAAAATTATATACTTTTACAAAAAAAGGTATGTGGGAATCCCATCAGATAAATGATCTAGTCTACCACGCTATAGCGTACCAACTGATTTAAACCCAGCAGCTGGCCCAGACCAGTCAACTCAGGCGGGAAGGAAAGGAGATCAACTCTGTGGTCATACTGTAACTCACTCCTTTTGTCCAGACCAGATGAGAGAACGTCCCAAAATGGCGCCCTATTCCCTTTATAGTGCACTACTTTTTGAAAAGGGCCCACAGGGGCCGATATAGTGTGACATTTGGAAAACAGACTTATTCTAGAGACTGAACCATCAATCCTTCATCTCGAACAATGCTGTTCACCATTTTATTCATTCCTGGCCTTGGCGAGGGGGGATGGGGGGTTAAAAGGGGCTGAAACAAGGGGATTGAGTATCTCACTGCCTGGAGCAAAAGGCTGAAACACAAGCAACTCACGTGGATTGAAAATGTTGCCATGGCTCCTGCAAAATTGGAAGCGAAGGAGCATAAAGCTTCAGAACTGAGCTATTTCACAAGTTTCTTATTGACAACCAAACATTTTCACAACCACATTAAAATTGCTCCAATAAGTAAACAAGACCGGTCCCTGGTCCCAAAACCTTGCCTATGAACAAATGCAATGTGGAATCGTAAACAACTTGCTTAAACGTAAAAAAAAAAAAAAAATGGAATATGAAGGAAGACTTCTGTACAATGACAGAGAGCCCATAAACCGAAAAGGAAGATCACCCAGTAACAACGATCTAGATCTTTTGAACAAACAGAACACAGCTTTTAAGAGGCGAGGTCAGTGGGAGTTCAGGCATTGGAACAAAGGAGTAGCAGCTCACTCTGTCAGAGAAACATGTGCAAGGGAGTAAAGTAGGGGGGGGGCAACAGCCGGAGGCCCCACCACAGAGACCCAGCCACTCTACCCCAGCACGGCTATGAGTGATGGATGTGAAAGCCAGAGTCGGTAACCGCCACAGGATCAGGCAATACTGATGGAGATGAAGCCATCTTTCTGAGTGAACTTGTAGCCTAGCACTGGGTTATAGCCTAGCACTGGGTTATAGCCTAGCACTGGGTTGTAGCCAAGCACTGGGTTGTAGCCTAGCACTGGGTTGTAGCCTAGCACTGGGTTGTAGCCTAGCACTGGGTTGTAGCCTAGCACTGGGTTATAGCCTAGCACTGGGTTATAGCCTAGCACTGGGTTATAGCCTAGCACTGAGTTATAGCCTAGCACTGGGCTATAGCCTAGCACTGGGCTATAGCCTAGCACTGGGTTGTGTACCTCCGAAAGGGTCAATAGCAACCTAACCTATTACAAGAGGAGCATAGCCAGCTTTGAAGCTGCTCTGCAGAGAAACATCAGGAATTATGAATATTTCGGTGCCTTTTATAGTTTGTCTTTTGGGAGAGAGTGAGAGATAGGATGTGTCTAATAATGCATTCCCTAAGGTCTGCTTAGGATGCTAGGCCTAACTGGAACTAAAGCCTATACTGTAGGCCTGAGTCTGTGTTTTTTATTGATTTAATTGTTTAACCTTATTTAACTAGGCAAGTCAGTTAAGAACAAATTCTTATTTACAATGATGGCCTAGGAACAGTGGGTTAACTGCCTTGTTCAGGGGCAGAACGACAGATTTTATAACCTTGTCAGCTCGGTGAATCGATCTTGCAACCTTTCGGGTACTAGTCCAATGCTCTAACCACTAGGCTACCTGCCGGTGTGTCGCAACAGCTGAGAGATAATACACCCACTAGATCAGTGGCCACCAACCTTTACTGAGTCAACATCACCTAGCAATCAGAGATGTTCTGCTCAGATTTTTTTATTATTTTTAAACATGACTTTTTTTTTCCTATTAAAAAATGTTCTGTAGGAATGAGGTTTGGGCACTAGGCCTAATACATTACCACAGCATATCGGCTATATGCTTGGCCCGCCAATATTGTTAAGACCATATCATATTTCAAAACTTGAGCTTTGATAACAAAGTAGATCAGTTCGTGTAGCACTTGCGAGGCACAGCTGAACACAAATGTAAATAATTTGCTTTTTTATTTTACTGGATCAAATCATGTCCGTGATCTTCGGGCCAGAGTTCTAGAAATATGCCTGAGTTCCCAGTTGCTTTGAACAACGCATTAGTCTGAGCGGGGGGAGGCAGAGAGCAGCAGAGGGTCTCGCTCTCACGGTCCCTGCTCTCTCCTTTCCTCCTGCGAGACTGACCAGAGAGGGGACATTGTCCTCCACCTGATGCCGAAACTCAATTCACACTGCATCCGCCTGAGGCACAAATTCATGTTGTTCCTATGACGAGAGAAGTTAAATATTCCTTAATATTAAAATAGACACGATGAGCTGCTAATAATAAAAACGCAGGCCTATCCATACACTTGGCTACTCGTTCATTCCAGCTGCAGCGCGAGTGGAAGTAGGGAGAATTGCGTTTTATGTTTAGTAAAAGTGTTGAATAAAAACCGTGTTGACAGTGCTGAATAAAATCTTCAACATGAACTCACTCTAAGACTTTCTTTGACAGACTCTCATCGTTTTTAAAAAGTTATGATATGTCAAGTAGGCTAGTATCAAACTTAGCTGGAGCCGGGGAAGCTGTAGGCATGGTGATTTGAGCTATCCGATTTAGCCACAGCCAGGTAGCAGGAGTTTGCAAATGACATGGTTCAAAATGGGAACACTTTGCCTATCCAGCCGCGCGGGGCTTCTGAATCAAGTGCACCTACAGCCAACGGCGCAACAAAAAAAACTTTTTTTTTTTTAAAGGGAGCACAAGCTTTTCTACAGAAATGTTTTGGCGACTGACGAGGAATGCTTTGAAGATCGACCAGTCGATCGCCCGGTTGGTGATCACTGCACTAGTGTATAAAAATTTCAACCACAACATCTGTTTGTTTAACTTTAGATTTTAAAACCAGCTAAAAATTGGGTCAACATTTATTCATTCAAAATTATAACAATTTCTACCACCAATGCCTTAAAAACGCTTGCAGAGGTAGGGCTACTCACTCATCACCAAAGCTCCTCTCCACAGAAGCACTTGATTATCTACGCATTAAGTTACAAACACGATTGAGAACATAGGGTTGTCTGTGCTACCAGGCTCCCCTTGATAATTGAATAACTCACTGACAGATTGCATCAATTTGACCCATTGACTCAAAAGACCATGACAGGGCAGTGGCACACATCAAATTACAAACAAGACCAGGGTTTGGGGATGGGGTTTGGTTGGTGTTGCATTACTCCACAGATTTGGAGGTTAAGAGGACAAAGTGAGGTTTTTGGTTCATTAAAGAGCAGCAAAAAGGGACTGGCCTAAACCTCTGTTAGAAACCACACCATGAGCACAGGAATTTTGTCAGGTTTATCAGATTATATTGTGAATCTTGTCTTTTTTCCCCCTGTGATATTCCCCCTGGCTTCGCCATGGCTCGAGCACCTCATCCTGACCACAGCATATGGAAAATCCCAGGTAGCATTACTAGAGACCGTTCTACGCACCTGGAGCAACAGGCCCGGGACAGACCGTGTCTGACTGAGCAGCAACACACAGGTGTCAGGGCAGAGCGCTACCATCCCATAGCCACATCTCGGGAGTTATTTACACGGGCAGATTACTGTTTTGACTGGATTCACATCACCTAGCTGTGTGGTCAAAGAGGTCTGACCAAACACAGATTTATATCAAAGCAACACCTGAATTAAATGAGAAATGAGCTAAAATGCCAAGTTATATTATTTTACAAGCTGTAAAAAAAAATCTGAGTCAACCTAGAATGTTGCGTTTTTTATAAAAAAAAATTTGCAAGGGAAACGATGAAAATACATTTTGGCATGAAATGTTTGTGGGATAAATCAGAAACAAACAGACCTCAGCCTCAAACCAGAAGACAGAATATGAGCTTTCATTCAGTCCACTCATTAGAAGTACACCACAGCAAAGGCAGGAGTATTTAAAGACATCAAAAGTAAAATAAAATGGATAATGTGATAGTGAGGCCAATATGAAAGAGAGAGATAGAGAGAGAGAGAGAAAAAGAGAGAGAGAGACAGAGAGAGAGAAAAAGAGAGAGAGAGAGAAACAGAGTGAACAAAACAAAAACAGATAGAATGAGAGAGAGAGAAATCGTGAGAAAGGAGGCTCTGGGGATCAGAGCAGGCCTGAAAGCTGGGTCTCAGTAGTAGGATGAAGAGCAGTGGGGAGATGAAACACAATTTGGGCCGGGCCCCCTACTGACCAGAACTATGGGGCCTGCCTCTGAAGTAACCCCCTGCATCACCACCGTCACCACATGTCTCACAGCCACCACTGTAGTATAGTCGGTTAGCCATTTGTTGATCAAGAGACACTACCTTCAAAATTAACAATACAAAACAAGGTTTCCCATTACAGAAGTAGTCTGGGTTATATTTCAAATAACACATTCATTTTCTGGGATATTTAGAAATGTTTATAAAAAATTAAGTATCAATCTGTAATGGCATGCTATTGTGTACAATACACTTTGTATTTACACAATAACTACACAGTCCACAAAAGGAAGCAAAATTCAGGTAGCCTAGTAATTTCAATCCATCTATAATTCGAATGTACAACTATCAAATAAACAACCCATCTAATTACTGGTGTTCTCACCATAGCCTACCATCGGGCAAAGATAAATTAAGTATAGGCTGAACAATTCGTTTAAAAAAAAGAAAAATCCGGCTAAAATATATTGGGGTTTTTTCAAATTAATTGCATATCGAATGAATTCATATGTAGCAGTGTCATACTATTCATTAGAATAGGAGCCGTGGTGACAGGAGGGGGAATGTGAACCCAGTGTTTGAAGTTCAAAGAAACCCTCTTCCTCCCCTCACACACCAATTTGAGTGTTTTATGCTATAGGCCGCCAAAAACATTTGTCATGTCAATAACAAGGTTCTGAGAAGATAATGCGGCTAATCAACGTTGAAATCCTGCCAGCAAACCACGTTATCAGAAGAATCGATCCTCTGACCCCTTCAATTAATCCTTCCTGTAAGCGACAAAGGTCCAGATAATGTGTCCCAAAACCAACTACTTCAAGGTGCTGTTCCTGTTGTTACACAGCAACACTGTCAATATCCTTCAAAGAGAAAAGCCTTTCAGAATGGTTGCTACTGAGCCATTCAAAGGGCAAATATACCGCCAGCTAAGAAAGAACGCGGCTGTAATAGTTTTGACGGTACATGAATTACATTTCTGACAACAAAGTTACAATAGCGTAGCAACTAAAGATAATGCAAAATAATTCGCCGATTGTAGATTGCAAATGAACCGATTCATGATACAATGCGCAATGAGGACCACATACTTTTTTATATATACATACTATATAACATATATATATGTTGTCGAATTATTTATTTTTTTGTTTGTCGAATGTTGACAGAAATCGAAACAGAAAATTGGGGTTACCTGCATGGTGAAGACTCCAAGCTCCTGCGAGGACAGTTTTTTCATTTGTACGGCTAAAACTTGTGCCTCCTCCAAGATCGAAAACTCCGTTTCAGCGCCACAAAATCCACAACATAGAAGCGACAATACTGCCACAGAGCTCCAAAAAACAGCCATGAAGTTACACCAGTGGAGTCTCGAGTTCTTATTCCAAACCGTGGATGGAATTCGTGTTAAAATCACGGATCCTTCTCCCCCTACTCGCCTCGCCATATGATGGCTGGTGTAGTAGTCGAATAGGAAACTGGAAATTCGCTTCGCAGCCCTGAGGAAAAACTTCAAGGGAACTATTTCACAACTTCGTAGCTATATACCTGGCCTTAATTTCAAGACGAAATTCCTCGACTTTAAACGACGACATCAATTCATATTTTGGAAATCCACGAAGGTAGGAGAATACAATCCATAAAAGCGCTGATAGATGTGCATTTCTGTCCATAGATCCTGCTCACTCCGCACCAACTCCAGTAAAGCGTAAGCCCCAGAATCACAATGGGGGTGAAAGTAGGAGTACGGGAGCAAAACAACGGCATGGCGCTTGAGTTGGGAATGGATTGGGATTGTATTTGGAGAATCTCCCAAAAACAATATGCTGGACATATGATCTACCAATAGCTGCTGTACATCTGTAGAATCAACGTAGTATTTTATTAAACAACAAACCACAGTATAGACAAACACTGTGGAATATCGTTTTAATTGAAATGTTCATCAAGTAAATAGAAATTACATAGGGCTAAAGCACTTTTTTTTAGTGTAGTCTTTTGACGGCAGAAAAATAAGAATCTCTAAAGTCGTCCCAGGTGAGGGAGGACCAACTGGCTGCGCAGGAGCCTTACCTAGTCGGCCTGGAACTCACCAAAAGGCTCCATTTCTCATTTGTGAAATTGAAACTAGCTAGTAAAACCAGGACCGGAGTCTCCCATAGAACATACTGTCTTCAGTGTCCATAATGTAATTCACAGAACAGACACACCGGGTTCTCGGCTACTCCAAATACTATACTGTATGTCATTTAAATGATCTCTGTGTTTTATTTTATGCATGTAACTGAGATATGATAATAAGATGTAACTGTGTTTGGAAGAATATGAGTTTCTAATGACAGTAAAGTCCTGCTCAGAGTAATATACATTTCATTTGATTCTTTAGAAGGGCTACCACATGCCTACTTCCATCCAGTTGTTGACCTCCAATCAGCAGCCGCCTTTAAAAAGGGCCTTGCTCTGTTCCAAGCCCCGATTGGAGAATAGTACACATGAGCGTAAAGTCGTGTTCCCCTGCTTAGACGTTGCTGACACATGCCAAATCGTACAATACCTAGATAGGTATTTTGCGTATCAGCTAACCTCATCCTATGTTATATCAATTTGGTGCCCAACTGGCAACTGCACAGTCAATGACGTGTCACGCAACCATTGGTTGATGCATGCAACGTCTGAGCAGGGGAACGCAACTTAACTATGACCCAGCTGAGGTATTTTGGGGCATTCATGTGCACATGGAAAGTAGGAAACTGAGAAATGGGAAATCCTAAAATCGAATTGTGTTCAAGTGCTTTTGAAGTCGGCCAATTCTTCAATTCCAGTCCCATATTGCTAATGTGGGACTGGAATGTGATGTTTATATGTGTATAGGACTTTTATTGTGACATGCAACCATACCTGTATTCTAATTGGCTCCTGTATTAGAGCGAGGGCTTCTTGGTAGAAGATCAGTCAGAGCTGCCATGGTGTAGTGTGTAGTCCCCTTATTTATTTATTTTATATCCCCTTATGTGTTATGCAGAGTCTCATCATTAAAGTTTGCAGTTTAATGCACTGATGGCGCATTGTCAGCTTCTTCAACTACAAGACCTATAACCAATGGCCTTTAAAGTACATTTATGGTAAATCTGGGAGAGCTCTGCATGTGGCTTCTGTAGAAGTCAGGGCATTCATACTTCTTGCGCTTCGTAGAGCTGTTGTGAAGGAAGTTGTCAAAGAAGTGAGTTTGTGTTTTAGTGCCGTCAACCAAATCATGTTAATGCAGAGCTATATGGCGCTATACGGAGCCCTCTGCATTGTTTCAACATTTGGGAGGCGCACAGCGATGCGGTACAGAGCTAGATTTGACCTCCGCAAGACTCCGGAGGCTCCGCAATTGCGTACAATTCCATACGGAGCCTCTGGACAGCATTGCTGGATCAAGCATAAATCGGCTATAACACTAATAAAGTTAGCTAGTGTGCTTAACATTGACAAAAGGTCAAACTAGCTCCACATTATCCATATTGATAAGTGAGTAATTGTCAAAAACAGATTTGTGGACATATTTTGGTTAAAAAGGTGAAAGGTCAGTGGTGAAACGTCACAACTCGGCAACTTGGGTAACAGGATTGTCTCTGAGTTTCCAACTTGGAATTATGACTTGGAGGGTCATCCAACTGAAACTTCCCACTCAGAACTCCGAGCACCCGATTAGCCTCCTCCCTGTCATTACTGTTTCTTTGCATAATGTATTTTCAACAATGAAGCCATGTCTTAGCCAGGATTTTACTTTAGGCTACTTTATTACATTTAATCAGCATTTCTGTAAATATGCCAGATTAAGCCTGCCGGCTAATTTTCAACTCTAGTCTCCTCTTTTGCCCTTTAGTCTGGAAGATAAAAAGTAACACTGACCAGGACTGGGTAGCTGGCGCAGATATGGTGGATACTCTATCTATAAGTCTCCAACATTTTGCTCATGTACAGTAGCTACCATCCATGGTCAGAGGTAATGAGGGAGGGGAGGACGTTTTTCACTCTATCCGGATATACACTCTTAGAAAAAAAAGTTGCAATCTAGAACTTTAAACAGTTCTTCAGCTGTCCCCATAGCAGAACCTGTTGTGGAATATTCTGATCAAGTCAGAGAGACTTTGTCATTTCTTCAAACAATCATCTTTATTCAATATCAATTCATTATTACAATAATGAGGCTGGTTGACCCCACACCCTTGAGTGTTGGACAGAGAGTCTAACCTTTACACAAATGCAGAGTACTATATATAGCTGACACTAAAAATGCTTAGTCGTGATAGGTTCCACTCATCCCATGCAGATTGGAGCATCATAAGCCACTCTGGGTTGTTGTCTTAACCCCACCCTGATTTAGTTTCCCAGATGCAAGGATGATTTTGAGGCAATGAGGGATTGATCTACTGCTAAACTATCCCTAGTAACACACATTCTTGTCTGTGTAATGCCGTCTTTAACTCATTTGTCAGCTCAAGCCATTTCTGGTGACCATATGCTCAGATTAGCTGCAGGGAACTAGAGTGGAGACCATAAAAACACACACTAGTAGGGCAGACATGTCTTACTATTAGTTAAGTATGAATTGTTAACCATTAATAATCAAATAAATCAGGTAAATAAGTCATTTTCCCCTCACAAACCCTTTTGAAGAACCCTTTTTGATTCCAGGTAAATCCCTTTTGGTTCCAAGTGGAACCCTTTTTGATTCCAGGTAGATCCCTTTTTGTTCCAGGTAGAAACCTTTTTGATTCCAGGTAGATCCCTTTTGGTTCCAGGTAGAAACCTTTTTGATTACATGTAAAAACTTTTTCCACAGAGGGTTCTACGTGGAACCCAAAATAGTTCTACCTGGAACCAAAACGAGTTCTACTGTCGCTGCAATCCTATAGAGATGGCCAAAGAACCCTTTTGGACCACTTTTTTCTATGGGTGTAGCCTGGAACTAGCCTCTCTCCCATTCCCAGTGATCTGATTAGTGTTTGCCTGCGCCGGAGAAGTAGAGAAGTCCCAACCCCAGTCTCAGTCCCAGCCTCAGTCCCAGCCCCACTCCTCAGAGCCTGCTGTGGGAGGGCCAGAACAGGAGCCAGGGGAGTCAACCGGTGGGCAGATGGAGAGCACAGACACGCAGCATGAATGAGACGTCTGTTTGTGTGTCCTTGGCCTGAGAACCTGTCAGATGTTTTCATAGTCGTAAAAGATGCTTTTAGACACTTCTAAACAGAAGGATGTTTGCTGAAGAAGGGTCAAATATATGCACAGTGCATAAAAGCGTATATTTTCACATTAAACAAACCATGGCGAAATGTCTATCCATTTTAACAAAGGCAGTACAGGAAAACTTTTCTCCTCTCCTCCTCCTCCTTTCCTCTCCTCATGTGTCCCGGCCACAGTGAGGAGACCTCATCCGAGCTTTAATGTCAAGGAGAGGTGTTTATTAATAACGGAGAGGATTAGAACATAGAGACAGGCAGCTCTCTGCTTCACACCTGCATGGGGAGAGTGCTACAGGTGTATTCTCAGTGTGTGTGTGTGTGTGTGTGTGTGTGTGTGTGTGTGTGTGTGTGTGTGCATACGTTAATGAGACAATAGATAGCTACTACATTCAAAGTAGTCGTATTAGTTTTAAGGGTAATATAAACAAAGTAACTGAAGTGCACATTAATGTTATAAGTGTATGGTTCAATTTATCGTGATAAATCACTACATGTATTGTGATATGGATTTTGGTCCATATCGCCCGTCTCTAGCGTGCGTGCAGGATCACGTGTCTGGGTTCCTATGAGCATATGTATGCATCCCATACCTGACTTTGCACTTCATAAATTGGCAGTCAGCACTTGAAACGATATCAAAGCGTTCTTATCGCCCTGTTTCGTAAAAACCTGAGGGATTGGTCTGGAGAAACGTGACCACTCTCAAATTCACAGACATAGCTATGGATGGACTGATCATCCATCATATCAAAATGAACATTTTAACCTTGTTTTGAGGCTAAGGGCTATATTCTAACGCAATGGTGAATGTCACCGGGGGTGTGTCAGAAATATTTGAGCTATTTTCACAACCAGAATTATGGGTGCAGTAGCTGGCGGAAGCGCCAAAGGCCTGGGTTTTGATGAAGTTTGTTAAATAGCCTGCCCCATATTTGCTAAATACTTAGAACATGTTTGCAGTCCACATTGTTCTCGTTGCATTGCTTCAATATGAACGTACATTGTTTAACATAGGCTATGGCGTGCATACTGCTGTAGGAGCTAGGCTTACTGTAAATTGCGATCTGCACATGGACATCTCAATCGCAGTCAATAAGCAAGATGAAATTCTCTAGGCTATTTGATAAGGCCGAAAAAGGCAGTGAATAATTCGAATCACATTCTCATAGAAACAAAATCACTTGTTTTAGATAGGCTATGTCAAAATACAGTCACATGTACCATAATTGCGTATAATACAGACAAGGCAACTTAGACTATGGAGGGTTTTACACACATCCAAACCTTTCACAGGAGCTGGATAAAGATCCAGAATAAAGACACAGGGGGCATGTCCACTCCGCGTTATAGCCTACTGCTCGCAAAAGTAACGCTTTATAAACATCATGGAACCATCTTACAGATCATATTTGCACTTCTCCAGGTATAGCAGATGATATTGCATTGCATACGAGCCATGTACGTTCTCATCACAAACCCATGGGCAGTGAATCTTCCTCATAAGTTTGATTGTTTTCCATAAAATTGGATTTCAACCCAATCTGTTTTTTCAACAACAATATTTCTACGCATGATGGTCATAAATTGCATTTCTCGTTCCATGAGCATAAGGCAGGCAATGTAGGGCGAAGGGTTCTTCAGCAGGAGGCATGGATGTTTGTCCTATCCATTGAATATAGTTTATAGTAGGGTCTAGATTAAAAGCGAAGCGAGTAGCTCTCGTCGTTGATAAACTATATATTGATAACCAGTTGTTCAGAGACAAAAAGACTACTCCATGGTTATTTTAAAAAATTACAAAGTTCTCATAGATGAGGAAAATAAACACAATTCTAGCCAAGTTATGGATTGGAATAATACAATAAAAAAAATATAGCTTTTCTATATATCTTCACATATAACTAGTTGAACACACAAGCACTAATTCAACACAGTGAAGATAAAAACTAAGTAAACAGAAGGCACAGTATGTGTGGATGGTGTGGTGTATGTTTATTTTGATTTGTTATGTTATGTTTGTAAGTTGACTGAGTGAGTAATGAAATGGTTGCATATCCCAGAGCCAATGTATTGCTGTGGGCCGCGGTATGAGAGGGCTTTCAATGTTGTTCAGATGATGGATATACGTTTATAATGAATTATACGTCTTGTTTATTTATTGTCCTATCGTGCCTGAACAGTTTTAAAATAGATGATACATTTGATTTGTTATTGTCCTATCATGGGGAACTACATTTTTAAAATAAATTATATCTAATTATTTATTTATGATCCTATTTTTAATGGTACGGTCCATGGCCCTATACCCTAGACACCCACCTGAATGACCCAGATACTCAGGAGAAGTCCCTAACTGTTTTATGTGCATGTGGTAAGTGGTCTGTATGCAGCCAAAATGATGGTCAGAGACCAAGAGCAGCACTGCCCCCTCAAGATTCTGAGCCTGCTTGGCAGGGTTGGTCCTGCAAAGCCAAAGCCCCCTAAAGGGAGAGCATACTACACAAGGAAATTCTCAAAGCTGCTAATGAGAACCTTGACGACCTTGTACCTTGCCGGTGGGGATTCCGGTGGGGTGCCCCCACCCAGGCAGTGGCAGTGCTGGCAACACCAGCTGCAGTAACCCATGGGGAGGGGGTCACACTCGGACATTCAGAGAGGGGGTATATTATTGTGACCCTAGTGGCACAGAATCAAAGTCGGACTGCATGGAGATACTTGGGAATATGGTCAATACGGGTGACCGTATTGTGGGTGTTTCAGGGAAAAGGTGTACATTTGACCTCCATCATCTAGGATCTGACAATGGTAAATACAATCTCTCAATTTTTGCCTATTTTTTGTGTGGTCTTGCAGGCTTTCTCATGCAGCTGCAACTGCAAGTGCATTTGTAAATCAATACCTATCTTGAGTTTGGGCTCTGGAGTGGTGCAATTGTTGAGTAAGGGAGTTTATGGTTGTGTGGGGGTATGGGTTGAGTGTGTGTGGGTGTATGTGTGTATCCCACAACTGTTGCGAAGGAGTAAAAGATGTTAGGGACAATAGTGGATGATCCACAGCTATATATAATACAAATCGAGGTGAGGGCGATGGAAATGCATTTGGCAGATAATCTACTTCAATTCGGTAAATGGCACTGTGTGCTCTTTTCAAAGGATGGATCCCAGTCGGTTATGGGTTATGGGATACAGGGGGTCGAGGGTGGTCTGCCAGGCATTGGGATGACAACCCAACTCGGGATGAGGAGGGCTTTTAGCGGGTGGAATAGTAGGGACCAATTGGAGGTTTACTTAGTAGAAATGCAAAGACCATGGTACAGCTACAGAGGGGCAAAAAAGTATTTAGTCAGCCACCAATTGTACAAGTTCTCCCACTTAAAAAGATGAGAGAGGCCTGTCATTTTCATCATAGGTACACTTCAACTATGACACACAAATGAGGAAAAAAAATCCAGAAAATCACATTGTAGGATTTTTTATTAATTTATTTGCAAATTATGGTGGAAAATAAGTATTTGGTCAATAACAAAAGTTTATCTCAATACTTATTATATACCCTTTGTTGGCAATGACAGAGGTCAAACGTTTTCTGTAAGTCTTCACAAGGTTTTCACACACTGTTGCTGGTATTTTGACCCATTCCTCCATGCAGATCTCCTCTAGAGCAGTGATGTTTTGGGGCTGTTGCTGGGCAACATGGACTTTCCACTCCCTCCAAAGATTTTCTATGGGGTTGAGATCTGGAGACTGGCAAGGCCACTCCAGGACCTTGAAATGCTTCTTACGAAGCCACTCCTTCGTTGCCCGGGCGGTGTGTTTGGGATCATTGTCATGCTGAAAGACCCAGCCACGTTTCATCTTCAATGTCCTTGCTGATGGAAGGAGGTTTTCACTCAATCGTACGATACATGGCCTCATTCATTCTTTCCTTTACACGGATCAGTCGTCCTGGTCCCTTTGCAGAAAAACAGCCCCAAAGCATGATGTTTCCACCCCCATGCTTCACAGTAGATATGGTGTTCTTTGGATGCAACTCAGCATTCTTTGTCCTCCAAACACGACGAGTTGAGTTTTGACCAAAAAGTTATATTTTGGTTTCATCTGACCATATGACATTCTCCCAATCTTCTTCTGGATCATCCAAATGCTCTCTTGCAAACTTCAGACGGGCCTGGACATGTACTGGCTTAAGCAGGGGTCACGTCTGGCACTGCAGGATTTGAGTCCCTGGCGGCGTAGTGTGTTACTGATGGTAGGCTTTGTTACTTTGGTCCCAGCTCTCTGCAGGTCATTCACTAGGTCCCCCCGTGTGGTTCTGGGATTTTTGCTCACCGTTCTTGTGATCATTTTGACCCCACGGGGTGAGATCTTGCGCGGAGCCCCAGATCGAGGGAGATTATCAATGGTCTTGCATGACTTCCATTTCCTAATAATTGCTCCCACAGTGTCAGGACCCGGTTACGAACCTGGGTCTCCGGAGTGAGAAACAGTCACTTAACCAACTGAGCCACAAATAGTCAGCAGAACCCAGAAGATGAGGCAGACACAGCAGTACTTAAGACGGTGTATTTAATAAAGTAAAAAAGGAGAAGTCCTTCAATACAAAATGGCAAATCCAAAAGGTGGTAGGTATAGCACAAAAAAGCCTCAAGAGATACTCAAAAACAAAAACAGAATTCCACAAGAGCATCCACCGGAAACGACAAGAATACACAGAACACTAGGGCTGGGTGCTAACATACAAACACAGAGCACAGAACTGAGGGAAACTAAGGGTTTAAATACAATCAGGGGAAACGAGGCACAGGTGCAAATAATAATGGGGAACAAGGGAAAAAACACAAGGTCAAAAAGCACAATGGGGGCATCTAGTGACCAAAACCCGGAACAACCCTGGCCAAATCCTGACAGAATCCCCCTAGGAACGGCTCCTGACGTTCCTACCAGCTCTCTCAGGGTGGAGGGCCCTGAACTGACGAATGAGGTCAGGGTCCAGGATGTCTTTGGCAGGAACCCAGGAGCGCTCCTCGGGACCGTAGCCTTCCCAGTCCACCAGATACTGCCAGGACCGCTGCACCCGGCGGGAATCCAGTATCCGATGGACGGTATAAGCCGGCTGGCCTCCAATGACACGAGGCGGAGGGGGAGGTCTGTCTGCCGGGACAAGGGGAGAAAAACAACAGGTTTTAACAATGAAATGTGAAATGTGGGATTAATCTTAAGGGATCTGGGTAAGTGTAGGCGATAAGAAACTGGGTTAACTCTCCTGGCAACCTTGAAGGGACCGATGTATTTTTGGGACAGCTTGCGAGACTCCACCCGTAGAGGTAAGTCTCTTGTGGAGAGCCAGACTCTCTGGCCGGGGCGCAGGGTAGGCCCGGGACGGCGACGTCTGTTGGCTTGTTGTTGGTACCTCTGTGAGGAACGCATAAGATTAAGACGGGTCTTCCTCCACATAAGCCGACAGCGTCTGACGAACTTCAAGGCTGAAGGCACTCTGACTTCTGCCTCCTCCTGCTCAATGGAGGAGCATAGCCAAACTGACACTCGTGCGGGGACATACCACTGGAGGAGGAGCGCAAGGTGTTGTGCGCGTATTCGGCCCAAACAATAAAGGATGACCATGTGGACGGGTTGTCACGAGTCATACATCGGAGGGTGGTTTCCAGCTCTTGATTCATCCTCTCTGTTTGGCCGTTGGACTCCGGATGGTACCCTGAAGATAGACTGGCAGAAGCCCCCATGAGTTGGCAGAAGGCCTTCCAAAACCTTGAGGCGAACTGGGGACCTCTGTCAGAAACCATATCTTGAGGAATGCCGAAGACTCGGAACACATGATTAATTACCAACTCAGCCATTTCCTTGGCAGAAGGTAACTTAGTCAGAGGGACGAACCTGGCCGCCTTTGAAAACCTGTCGATAATGACTAGGATAGTAGTATTGCCATGGGATGGAGGAAGTCCAGTAATAAAGTCCAATGAGATATGGGACCAGGGTCTGTGGGGAACAGGTAAAGGGTGAAGGAGTCCTTGAGGGCGGAGGTGAGAAGATTTGCCCTGGCAGCACACGGGACAGGCATTGACGAAAGTGGCAACGTCTTCTCTTATGGTAGGCCACCAGAACTTACGCTGGATGAACTCCAAGGTGCGACCTACGCCCGGATGACAGGTGAGGCGAGAGGAGTGCCCCCACAGAAGGACCTGAGTCCTCACTGCCTTGGGGACAAACAACCGATTGGCAGGACCTCCTTTCGGGTCCGGTTCGCTAGCTTGAGCACGTCTCACGGTATCCTCAACTTGCCACGAGATCGGAGCCACAATCTTAGCAGCAGGAAGGACAGGCATGTCCGTGTCATCTCGAATGGCAGGAGCGTAGACTCGGGACAGGGCATCCGGTTTGAGATTCTTCGACCCGGGCCGATAGGTGAGGATAAACTGGAATCGATTGAAGAAAAGAGACCATCTAGCTTGTCTAGAGTTCAACCGCTTCGCCTGCTGGATATACTCCAGATTTTTGTGGTCCGTAAGCACTTGAAACGGGTGAGAAGCCCCTCGAGCCAGTGTCTCCATTCCTTCAATGCCATCTTAACCACTAGGAGTTCACGATCCCCCACATCGTAGTTCCTCTCAGTCGGGGTAAGCCGGTGTGAGAAGAAAGCGCACGGATGAAGCTTCTTGTCTTCACCCTCTGAGACAGGACAGCTCCAACACCAACCTCTGATGCGTCTACCTCCACCACAAATGGTTCATCCGTAGTCGGTAGTATCAGGATGGGAGCAGAGAGAACGCGCTGCTTGAGTCCTTGGAAGGCCGTCTCAGCTTCTCTTCCCCACAAAAACCTTGCATTGCCACCCTTGGTTAAAGCTGAGAGAGGGGCTGCCACCAAGCTAAAGTTCTTGATGAACTTGCGGTAAAAGTTTGTGAAGCCCAGGAAACGCTGAACTTCCTTAACGGATTTGGGGGTGGGCCAATCCGCTACCGCCCCTACCTTCCTGGGGTCCATTTGGACTCGACCGGGTTCCACTACAAATCCCAGGAATTGTACTCGGGATGAATGAAATTCACATTTTTCCGGCTTAACGTACAGATGGCTGTCCAGGAGGCGTTTGAGTACTTGTCTGACATGCTTAGTGTGTTCTTGAAGGGAGCTCGAAAAGATGAGGATGTCATCCAAGTAAACGAACACAAATATGTTAAGCATATCCCTAAGCACATCGTTTATGAGCGCTTGGAACACCGCTGGGGCGTTGGTCAGGCCGAAGGGCATCACCAAGTATTCATAGTGACCAGTAGGCGTGTTGAAAGCGGTCTTCCACTCGTCACCAGGTCTGATCCGCACAAGATGGTATGCGTTCCGCAGGTCAAGCTTAGTGAAAACAACTGCTTCCTGGAGCAGCTCGAAGGCTGTGGCCATAAGGGGTAGCGGGTAACGGTTACGGACGGTTATGGCATTGAGTCCCCGGTAGTCGATGCAAGGACGTAATCCACCGTCTTTCTTGGCCACAAAGACAAACCCTGCTCCCGCCGGGGAGGTGGATGGACGCATGAGGCCTGCTTCCAGAGCGTCCTTGATGTAGGTATCCATAGCAGCTCGTTCGGGTGGAGATAGGGAAAAGATCCGACCCCTGGGGGCAAGTCCCCGGAAACAGGTCGATGGGGCAATCGTAAGGTCTATGGGGTGGTAGCATGGTGGCCCTCTGTTTGCTAAACACCAGTTTGAGGTCATGGTAACACTCGGGAACTCGGGTCAGGTCGATGGATTCTAAAGACTCGGGAGTAGAACTCGGGAATTCTGGAAAATACAAGTAGCTTGGCACGTAGGACCCACTGCTTGATAGTGCCCACAGACCAGTCGATGTGAGGGTTATGGCTGTGAAGCCAGGGGTATCCAAGGACGAGAGGGAACTCGGAACAGGAGATCAAATGAAAGTTCATCAATTCCTGGTGTTGTGAAACTGAAAGTCGCAAGGAGGTAGTGACATGAGTGACAAGTCCAGATCCCAAAGGGCTTCCATCCAATGTAGTGACCCTCATGGGTTCACTTAGAGGTTCAGTGGGAACGCCATTCTCCTTCGCCCAGACACCATCCATGAAGTTACCTGCGGCTCCAGAGTCTACCAAGGCTTGAAGGTGAAGCTTGTGGTTGTCCCAGGAGAGGGTGACTGGAATGAGCAGACGGGAGTTGGACGGATGGGAGGAGGTTATGTTTCCCGTTACAGTTCCTCCCGGTCTGTACGGGACAGAGCGTTTCCCTGGAGCCCGGGACACGTGGAACGGAAATGGCCCGGTTTGCCGCAATATAGACAGCGTCGCTCCCTCATCCGGCGGTCTCTCTCAGCCTGGGAGATGCGTCCAATCTGCATGGGTTCCGATGGAGCCAGCGAGGATAAAGGTGGGGACTCGGAGCTGGGACTGATAGGGGCTAGAGGTCTACGGTTGAGTTCTCTCTCTCAGACGCTGGTCAATGCGTGAGGCCAACTTGATCAGGGACTCGAGATTGTCCGGTGGTTCCCGAGTGGCCAGTTCATCTTGGATAGTGTCGGAAAGGCCTTTCAGAAAGCACACCGTGAGCGCCTCGTTGTTCCAGCCACTTGCTGCTGCCACCGTGCGGAACTGGATGGCATAGTCCGTCACGCTGCGCCAACCTTGGTGGAGAGTCAGGAGCTGTTTGGCTGAGTCAGAACCACTGCTTGGGCCTTGAAACACTCGTTTGAATTCCTCAGCAAAGGCAGAGTAGCTGGCACAGCAGGAACTATGGGCATCCCACACAGCAGTAGCCCAGGCCAGGGCTTTTTCCGACAGCAGGGTGATGATATAAGCGATCTTAGACCGGTCGGTGGGAAACGACGAGGGTTGTAGCTCAAAGGAGAGAGAACATTGGGTGAGAAACCCTTTACAAGCACTTGGATCACCTGAGAACCGTTGGGGAGGTGGAAGACTAGGTTCAGCCAGGGGTTAACTGCCATGGGTACGTGAATCTGAGGTACTGGGACGGGAACTGTTGCCGGGGTAAGACGATCAGATATTTGCTTAATGGAAGTCAGCATCTCCGACAGAAGATGAGAATGTCTAGCCATTAAGGCCTCTTGCTGAACCAGGGCGGCTTTGTGGCGTTGGACAGTCTCCTGGTGGTGGGACAGCATGGCAAAAAGGTCCTGGGAACTGGCTGCCTCTGGGTTCATTTTTGGCTCTGTGTTTCTGTCAGGACCCGGTTACGAACCTGGGTCTCCGGAGTGAGAAACAGTCACTTAACCAACTGAGCCACGAATAGTCAGCAGAACCCAGAAGATGAGGCAGACACAGCAGTACTTAAGACGGTGTATTTAATAAAGTAAAAAAGGAGAAGTCCTTCAATACAAAATGGCAAATCCAAAAGGTGGTAGGTATAGCACAAAAAAGCCTCAAGAGATACTCAAAAACAAAAACAGAATTCCACAAGAGCATCCACCGGAAACGACAAGAATACACAGAACACTAGGGCTGGGTGCTAACATACAAACACAGAGCACAGAACTGAGGGAAACTAAGGGTTTAAATACAATCAGGGAAAACGAGGCACAGGTGCAAATAATAATGGGGAACAAGGGAAAAAACATAAGGTCAAAAAGCACAATGGGGGCATCTAGTGACCAAAACCCGGAACAACCCTGGCCAAATCCTGACACACAGTTGATTTCTTCAAACCAAGCTGCTTACCTATTGCAGATGCAGTCTTCCCAGCCTGGTGCAAGTCTACAATTTTGTTTCTGGTGTCCTTTGACAGCTCTTTGGTCTTGGCCATAGTGAAGTTTGGAGTGTGACTGTTTGAGGTTGTGGACAGGTGTCTTTTATACTGATAACAAGTTCAAACAGGTGCCATTAATACAGGTAACGGGTGGAGGACAGAGGAGCCTCTTAAAGAAGAAGTTACAGGTCTGTGAGAGCCAGAAATCTTGCTTGTTTGTAGGTGATCAAAGACTTATTTTCCACCATAATTTGCAAATAAATTCATTAAAAATCCTACAATGTGATTTCTGGATAATTGTTTCTAATTCTGTCTGTCATAGTTGAAGTGTACCTATGATGAAAATTACAGGCCTCTCTCATCTTTTTAAGTGGGAGAACTTTTGGTGGCTGTAAATACGTTTTTGCCCCATTGTATATAGACACTCAATCATCATGTTACTTTTTAATGGTACATTTACAAACATATATTTTGATAAAAATAATTGAAAGTTGTGTCTCATTATGATAGGTGGTGAAATAAGTATAGCCAGTAACAATTGTAATGGCCTAGCAGATAATAAGAAAAGACACTCAGTGTTTACCTGGCTAAAAGAGAAGGAATATAATATCTATTGTTTACAGGAAACACATTCAACAGTTTTAGATGAAGTTTTGTGGAAAAAGAACTGGGGGGCGAAATATATTTCTCCCAGGGGCAAAGAAATTCAAAAGGGGTGATGGTTTTAATTAACAATAATTTTGATCTAAATGTGCAAATTGTCCAAACAGATCCTCAAAGTAGATGGATTATTTTAAATATGTTTTTGGACAATAAACAGACATGGCTTATTAAACTATACGGTCCGAATAATGATGATCCAAGCTTCTTTGAAAATGTATATAAGAATTGATCAACTCTACAAGCAACACTAGACCCTATATTATGGTGGGAGATTTTAATACGGTCTTAAATACCTCTATGGACCGGAATGGAAATCACACTACAAACTATCTCCCTCAGGCACTTAAGGAAATCATGAATGTCATGGATATATTGGAATTAGTGGATATATGGAGACTTAAATACCCTGACCTAGTGAGATATACATAGCGGAGGCTTAATCAAGCAAGTCGCCTTGACTACTTTCTTATACCATTCTCTCTGGCACCAAAAATGTAAAAAGTGTTGATAGGGGACAGAATGCGGTCGGATCATCACATAATTGCCATATATATTACTCTTACAAAATTTCCACGTGGGCGAGGATATTGGAAATTTAATCAAAGCCTACTTGATGATAAATTGTTTAGAACTTGGACAGAAGAATTTATAATTGACTTTTTCAGACCTAACATAGGTACAGCCTTACTGTATGGGACACTTTTACATGTGCCTTTAGAGGCAATGCAATTCAATACTCATCTATAAAACAAAAGCAATTTAGATCAAAAGAGTCCATATTAACAAAGGAAATTGAAGGACTAACAGTACAGTTAGATAGCAATAAAAATGGTACTATAGAGGCACAGAATAAGTTAGAGGAAAAACAAAAAGAAATGTAGGATCTTATTCAAGAAAGATCTAGTATAATATATTATAATAATAAAGCGAACTGGATGGAATATGGGGAAAAATGCACCAAATTCTTTTTCAATCTTCAATATAGAAATGCTACCAAAAAAAATGTATTAAAACTTGTTACAAATGATGGAGTCACGCATGATTCACCAAATTATATTTTAAAAGAGGAAGTTAAGTACTTTAAGAATATGTTTTCATTTCAGGTTCCTCCATCTACACTAACTGAAACTGTTGCGCATTTTGGATATTTTTGTAGAAATTATTTATATAAATAGTGAATAAGAGAGGACCAAGTACAGAGCCTTGGGGCACACCAGTACAGACAGACAATTTAACAGACATACACCCATCAAATTGAGTGCACTGAGTTCTATTTCAGTTGTTGTTTATAATTAATAAAAAATATATTAATTGGATTATAATATTGGAATGAAATATAACTAATAACATTAACATTGGAATATAACATATAATAACAATAACTCATAACTTAACTAATTAATTCAGTGTAACATTGATGTGGCAATTATCTTATGCTCTCCTATTGCACGATTCTAATTTGTACATAGGTCACAAATAAAGCTATCTCTAGTAAAATTGGAGCACAACTCATGGGCCCACCACCTGCACTACTCACGCCTAATCCAGTCCCTCCCTGTGACTGAAAACAGGGGGAGGGATGCCAATTGAAAAGCTCTCTCTTAAAAACTTAGCTAGCTATCTAGCTATATCACATAAAATGCTGTGTAAAATAGCTAAAAGGCTATAAAGTTGCATTAACAGTAAAACTATCAGTGACTAGTGGAAACATTTATAACTGCAATTAAGTTACGTTATCTTTTTTGATGTATTTTACTTCAGACGATCTGGTAGTAAGGTTGCTAGCTAGCACTCCTAGCAGCTTATGCTAAATAGCTAGTTGGCTAGCATTTACTGCGAGTGATGTTTCAAGCTACCAAGTTAGCATAAACTAGAGCTAACTGGGATGGTCATTGTCTAAAGGTAGAAACACATTCATAACCATCAACGTAACAACATATTACCACTTTACGCGAATGTTATAATATTATGTTATAATGGTAGCCTACCATCACCTGATATGGCCTGTTAGTGACTTTACTATGTGAAAGGTAAATAAATGAACAGGTAAATAGCCTTGGCTACAAAGAGATTCAGCACCAAAGAGAGCAATCAGAATTCTGGCTGTGTGGTACCAGTACAACAACCTCTCCCTCAATGTGAGCAAGACAAAGGAGCTGTTTGTGGACTACAGGATAAGGCGGGCCAAACAGGCCCCCATTAACATCGACAGGGCTGAAGTGGAGTGGGTCGAGAGTTTCAAGTTCCTTGGTGTCCACATCAACAACGAGCTATCATGGTCCAAACACACCAAGACAGTTGTGAAGAGGGCATGACAAAACCTTTCCTCCCCCAGGAGACTGGAAAGATTTGGCATGGGTCCCCAGATCCTCAGATCCCAGATCTGGTCCCCAGATCCTGCACCATCGAGAGCATCCTGACAGGTTGCATCACCTCCTGGTAAATCATCTGACTGTAAGGCTCGACAGAGGGTAGTGCATACGGACCAGTACATCACTGGGGCCAAGTTTCCTGCCATCCAGGACCTATATAATAGGCTTTGTCAGAGGAAAGCTCATAAAATTGTCAGAGACTCCAGTCACCCAAGTCATAGACTGTTTTCTCTGCTACCGTACGGCAAGTGGTACCGGAGCGCCAAGTCTAGGACCAAAAGGCTCATTAACAAGGTCTACCCCCAAGCCATAAGACTGCTGAACAATTAATCAAATGGCCACCGGACAATTTACATTGACACCCCCTCATTTGTTTTGTACACTGCTGCTACTCGCTGTTTATTATCTATGCTAGTCACTTCACCCCTACCTAGATGTACAAATTACCTCAACTAACCTGTACCCCTGCACACTGACTCGGTACCGGTACCCCTTTTATATAGCCCTGTTATTGTTATTTTGTGTAAATTGTAATCATTTTTTACTTTAGTTTATTTGGTAAATATTTTCTTAACTCTTCTTGAACTGCACTGTTGTTTAAAGGCATTTAAATAAGCATTTCACGGTAAGGTCTACACTTCTTGTGTTTGGCGCATGTGACAAATAAAGTTTGATTTGAATTGATTTGAATTGAATTTGATTTTGATGTTAGGTCCAACAGATGAAAAACAATAAGCAGTCTATTGTAATAACTTGATGTTCCTAAACAGACTTCCTACAATCACTGACACCTTTCATTCAATGGGCATTGCACATAGGCCCAATGAGTCCAAACATTTCACAGAATCTGCATGGAGAAAAATGATGTCCAATCGAAAGTAAAAACGTGAATGTCTGTTGACTGTTTTGTTGCTCATGATATTTTAATAAAACAGGCTACTGATTAGGCTACTGAGCACCTCAGCCGGCAACATCGATGTCATAACCAACTGCATTAACGCTAAGACCAGCTTTTGGTGAGTCTTAAATGTCACCAGTCGCTTCTTGAAATTGGCACATTGGCACACGTTTTTAAGGACACACCTGAAATATGTCCACCCCTCCCACTTCAGCGCAAGCGAGCTGATATAAGACAGGTAAATTACAGAGCAAATAGCAGAGGATGCTGTTGACACGAGAGAGAGAGAGAGAGAGAGAGAGAGAGTGAGAGAGTGAGAGAGAGAGAGAGAGAGAGAGAGAGAGAGAGCTGCTCCATTGTGGATTCCAGTGAATCAGGGATTGGATTGGTCCAGTGGATGGGCTAGGCACCAGACAAATACCAAAGCATGTCAGTGCTTGCTTATTGTTGACTAGAAGACAGTTGAAAAACATGTCTGTTTTGACACATCGGATGTACGCACACACACACTTAACCACACACCCTTATAGGACACAGCACAAGTGTGTGTGTGTGAGTACACCTTAATAAACACCCTATGCCTAATTAGCCAGAACTATCGCTCCAAGACCGGGCCACATCAAACACAGTGACACACAAACACACATATTCGACAAACGCGCGCGCAAACACACACACACACACGCGCGTGCATGCATACACACAAATACATTAAACAGAGCACTGTGGATCGGTGCGCTGTCACATGCTGGGGTCTCTGTGTGATGTTCCCTGCACCAAGTTCACACACATATGAGCAAACACACACCTGATGACACAAACACGATTATCCTCTGGACTAAGCCCCTTTACACACAGAGACCTCACTTTCTCTCTCAGAAGAGAGACAACCATATGAAAGACAGACAGACAGACAGACAGACAGACAGACAGACAGACAGACAGACAGACAGACACAATGTCGCACTAACAAGCTGGAGGTCACGATCATTACCTTTAGAAAGCCCCATTTCCAGCCCTCGCATTAGTTCCACACTCCACTCATTGGTAGTTGGAACACACATGAAACAGAAATGCCAGCCTGCCTTTGAATTGCTGCTACAGTAAGCAGCAGTGATCTACGGTACATGATTCGAATAGCAACCATGTCATAAATGTTTGACAGGCAAATCAAATATGCCTTTCACTATTCATTAATACTTCGGAGTAATTCGCTACTGACAGGTTATCAACTGGATAGTTTTCAGACAGCAACACACTACCTAAGTACAAAAAGCGAAAAAAAGGTGCTATCTACAACCTTTAAAGGGTTCTTCAGTTGTCCCCATAGGAGAACCCTTTTTGGTTGGAGGTAGAACCCTTTTGGTTCCTTTCTAAAGAGGCTTCTACCTGTAACCAAAAAGGTTCTACCTGGAACCAAAAAAGATTATCCCACGGGGAAAGCCGAAGAACACTTTTGAAATACTCTTTTCTAAGAGTGTCGTGTATTAAACACTAATCCTTATGCCTGGCTAGCCTATCTTCTCAGATGACTGACGAGTCCTTTATTTGGGGGGAAATACTTCATTACACAAGAAGCCAGGGAGGGGTCCTCATTAAGGGGGAGGGATTTGTCTTGTAGGATTATCTCATTTGCATAATGTTAATTATCCCACGCGGCTACAAAGCCACCTGGTTGGGGAAGATAAAGGGAGAGAGACCGAGAAAGAAGTGAGAGAGGGAAAGTGTGGCTGATTAGCACGGGATCCTAGAGTCGTGAATACATTAACCGGATCCGAGGAGTGGAGAGACGGACTGGCAGGCAGTGAATGGCAGAATTAACTGCTCTGCTCATCTCTCTCTTTCTTTCTCTCTCTCAATTACTTTTCAACTGCTTGAAGTAACAATGTACTTTCAAGATTATTCATGAACAATATCAATAATAACATCATAAAATAATATATAATTAAGATAGTCACAAACAAGGCAATCAGTAACAACATTAATCAAGATCTTTCTCTCTTAACCCTCTTTCTCTCTCTCTCTTTCTCTCTCTGACCTCTCTCTTTCTCTTTCTCTCTCTCTCTGTGACCTCTCTCTCTTGCTCTCTCTCTCTGTCTCTCTCTCTCTGACCTCTCTCTCTCTTTCTCTCTCTCTGTCTCTCTCTCTCTCTCTGTGTGACCTCTCTCTCTCTCCCTCTCTCTCTCTCTCTCTCTCTCTCTCTCTCTCTCTCTCCCTGTCTATCTCTCAATTAAATTTAAGGGACTTTATTGGCATGGGAAACACATGTTTACATTGCCAAAGCAAGTGAAATAGATAATAAACAAAAGGGAAATAAACAATACAACATTTACAGTAAACATTACACTCACTGCCTCCCGAGTGGCGCAGTGGTCTAAGGTGCTGTGCCACTAAAGATCCTGGTTCGAGTCCAGGCTCTGTCGCAGCTGGGTGTCGACCGGGAGACCCATGTAGTGGTGCACAATTGACCCAGCATTGTCCGGTTTAGGGGAGGGTTTGGCCGGCAGGGATGTTCTTATCCCCTTGTGCTCTAGTGACTCCTGTGGCGGGCCGGGCGCAGGGCACGCTGACACGGTTACCAGGTGTAAGGTGTTTCCTCTGACACATTGGTGTGGCTGGCTTCTGGGTTAAGTGGGCATTGTGTCAAGAAGCAGTGTGGCTTGGTTGGGTCATGTTTCGGAGGACACACGGCTTTTGACCTTCACCTCTCCCGAGTTTAGGTCCAGTTATGTATAGTTTCTGGTTTTCTCTAGGGCAAACTAGATGGAATATTTATTTGTGGTCTTAGCTACTGGACCTTTCTTAGAGCATCATTATTTTTGTCTTACAGAATCTGTGCAGAAGATCTAGGTGCTGTTGTAGGATCTCCTTGGTTGGGGACAGAAGCACCAGATAATCAGCCTAGGCATTTGACTTACGATTCTAGTGAGGCCGGGTGCTGCAGACTGTTCTAGTGCCCTCGCCAATTCGTTGATATATCTGTTCAAGAGGGTGGGGCTTAAGGTGCACCCCTGTCTCACCCCCCGGCCCTGTGGAAAGAAATGTGTGGAGTTTTTTGGCCAATTTTAACCGCACACTTGTTGTTTGTGTACATAGATTACATAATGTCGTATGTTTTTCACCCAACACCACTTTCTGTCGATTTGTATAACAGACCCTCATGCCAAATAAAGTTGAAAGATTTTTTGAAATCTACAAAGCATGAGAAGACTTTGTTTGTTTGTTTGTCAATTAGGGTGTGCCAGGGTGTGGTCTGTCGTATGGTCATTTGGTTAAAAAAACAACAACGATTTGACATTTTCTCAGTACATTGTTTTCGCTGAGGGAATGTAGGAGTCGGCTGTTAATGATAAGGCAGGGGTTTTGACGCTTTTCCCCCGGTAATTATTGGGGTCATATTTCTTTCCACTTTTGTGGATTGGGGTGATTTGTCCTTAGTTCAAAATATTAGGGAAGATGCCAGTGCTGAGGATGATGTTAAAGAGTTTAAGTATAGCCAATTGGAGTTCGTGGTCTGTACATTTTATCATTTAATTTAGGATACCATCAACCCCAAAGCCCCTTTTGGGTTGGAGGGTTTGTATTTTGTCCTGTAGTTCACTCAATGTAATTGGAGAATCCAGTGGGTTCTGGTATTCTTTAATAGTTGATTCTAAGATTTGTATTTGATCATGTATATGTTTTTGCTGTTTGTTCTTTGTTTATAGAGCCAAAAATGATTGGAGAAGTGGTTTATCCATACCATCTTCATTTTGGATAGATAACTCTTCGTGTTTGTTGTTCTTTGTTTATCAATTTTCCCAGAAGTGGTTAGATTCTATAGATTCTTCAATTACATTGAGCTGATTTCTGACATGCTGTTCCTTCTTTTTCCGGAGTGTATTTCTGTATTATTTTAGTGATTCACCATAGTGAAGGTGTAGGCTCAGGTTTTCTGGGTCTCTATGTTTTTGATTGGATAGGTTTTTCAATTTCTTTCTTAGGTTTTTGCATTCTTCATCAAACCATTAATTGTTTTTAATTTTCTTAGGTTGTCTGCTTGAAATGTTTAGATTTGATAGGGAAGCCGAGAGGTCAAATATACTGCTTAGGTTTTCTACTACCAAGTTTACACCTTCACTATTATAATGAAACCTTTTGTTCAGGAAATGGTCTAGAAGGGATTGAATTTGTTGTTGCCCAATTGTTTTTTGGTAGATTTCCACACTATTTTCCTTCCATCTATAGCATTTCTTAATATTATTCAGTTCCTTTGGCTTTGATGCCACGTGATTGAGAAGTGGTTTATCCTCTACTCCTGTTCAAGTAGAGTGTGATTTTGCTATGATCTGCAAAGGGTGTCAATGGACTGACTGTGAATGCTCTAAGAGACTCTGGGTTGATGTCCGTGATAAAGTAGTCTACAGTACTACTGCCAAAAGATGAGCTATAGCTGTACCTACCATAGGAGTCCCCTCGAAGCCTACCATTGACTATGTACATACCCAGCGTCCGACAGAGCTGCAGGAGTTGTGACCGTTGTTGTTGGTTATGTTGTCGTAGTTGTGTCTAGGGGGGCATATGGGGGAGGGAATGCTGCCACTTCCAGGTAGGTGTTTGTCCCCCTGTAAGCTGAGTGTGTCAGGTTCTTGTCCAGTTCTGACATTTAGGTCGCCACAGACTAGTATATGTCCCTGAGCCTGGAAATTGTTGATCTCGCCCTCTAGGATGGAGAAGCTGTCATCGTTAAAGTATGGGGATTTTTTCTCTCTCTCTCTCTCTCTCTCTCTCTCTCTCTCTCTCTCTCTCTCTCTCTCTCTCTCTCTCAGATATGATGAAAAAGCAGCGGACCATGGCTCTCCTTATAGAGTCTTGTTAGACCTTGTATTATCATGGTGTTGTGACTGCTTGTATGCTCCATTGTTCCCTCTACCAACCCAGCTACAGATGTAGGATCTTAATTTGAGCCAGTTTGCTACAGCAGGAAAAAAATCCTTCAGCAACAGGAAATGTGAATTATTATGTGAATTCTAATTCATAGATTTTTTTTGTAAGGGTGGATACATTTTGAAATGTCTGTAACACCATAGAAATATAATTAATAGAACGGTTGTCACTATTCAAGTCAATGATGGCATAATGGGTGGCTGGTGGCCATTGCGAATGTAGCCATAAGAGCAACCCACAAAAAAATTGTGATATGGGGGAGGTGAATGGGCAGGGTACAATATATGCAAATAAATACTTTAGTATTTACTATAGTTAAAATAAAGTGAAGTGTTTTTGAGGACACTAATGTAGTATTTACTACAGTGTTTTTTGTGTGGGTAATACTGTATGTAGTATTTACTATAGTATTCTACAGTGTACTACAACATTCTATAAGAAAGTACTATACATAATCGAGGGATTCTACAGTGTGTAGTATAGTATTCTACAGTTTACTGTAGAATTATATAGTAAGTAGTGTAGTATTCTATAGTAAACTGTAGTATTTGTTTATGTGGGAAAGCAGGAAGTAAAAGCAGGAAGTAAATCTGTGCCCATCAGTCTGTGGTGTGATTTGTTGAATTAAATCAACTGACATTACAATAAATATATTCCATTGTATGAGCCCCATCAGTTAGCATCATTTGAATGAACATTCCACATTACTATGAATATGACGGCATCACAATACCAGGCAGCCATTGCGAGTGTACCCATGAGTAGTAAAATTGCCAGGGTTAGAGGCTCCAAGCCTGTTCCAGTAATTCTGTTTTTATCTTACTCAATATCCCAGTCTAGAGATCCGTTGTGACAGTTAGACAATTTCTCAAAACCTCAGAGGACACCAGGACTTAGATGACAGGCACAGGGTCCTCTCCTCCTGGCAATGGTAGGGAAGGGGGGTTTCCTAAACATGACCTCTCCCCTCTCCTTCAAACAGGTTCCCCTTATAATAACATGGCTGAGTGACAGCCACAGTTACCAGTAGTAAGGCTGGTATCATCTGGGATCATGGCCAATCATATACAGTATCAAAATCAGCAGCCATTGCTTGGCATGCAGCGCTCTATCACTGGTTTGGTTTTCAGTTGGGGTTTTTTGTCCTCCATTTGGTGTCAGGATTATTGTTTTTGTCTAGGGAGGGATTGGTCCAACCTTGATTTAACTCGGATTTTAGGAGGGGGCAAATCTAACCAGGCAGATATAATAAAAAGCCTGTATGGGACAGTAATAGGGATGTAACAATTCACCAATACACATTGGTCCCCAGTTTGGAATGTTTAAGAATTGAGTGCATCCCACTGGGCACACACTGGTTAAATCAATGTTGTTTCCATGTCATTTCACTGAAATGATGTTGAACCAACGTGGAATAGACGTTGATTTGACATCTGTGCCCAGTGGGATTGGCCTGCAGGACCCCAAACCGATTCAAATGTAGAAGCATCAGTCAGAAAATCGATTCAAACATTTGTTACGGTTTTCTTGTGTCGAAGGAGAGGCGGACCAAAACGCAGCGTGGTTATTATTCATGGTTCTTTAATAAAGAAACTATACATGAATAGACTAACAAAACCAAGAAATGTGGGAAAAACCAAACCAGCCCTATCTGGTGCAAACACAGAGACCGGAACAATCACCTACAAAACCCAACACCAAACAGGCTACCTAAATATGGTTCCCAATCAGAGACAATGACTAACACCTGCCTCTGATTGAGAACCATATCAGGCCAAACACAGAAACAGACAAACTAGACACACAACATAGAATGCTCACTCAGATCACACCCTGACCAAACAAAACATAGAAACAGACAAAGTAAACTATGGTCAGGGTGTGACAACATTAGGAATCACTGGTTCATTAATGTTCAGTTGTGTAAAGTACTGAAATAAAAATACTTTGAAGTACTACTTAAGTTGTTTTTTATATTTTTTTATATTTAACTATTTATATTTTTGACAACTTTTACTTTTACTTCACGACATTCCTAAAGAAAATAATGTACTTTTTACTCAATACATTTTCCCTGGCATCCAATTTAGCAGGACAGGAAAATGGTCTAATTCATGCACTTATCAAGTGAACATCCCTAGTCATCTCTACTGCCTCTGATCTGGGTGACTCATTGAACACACATGCTTCATCTGTAAATTATGTTTGAGTGTTTGAGAGTGCCTCTGGCTATGAATAATAAAAAATAAAAATAAATACAATTGTGCCATTTGGTTTGCTTAATATAAGTAATTTGAAATGATTTATACTTTTGATACTTAAGTATATTTAAAATCAACGACTTCCTTTTATTTTAGTAATTTTATACTAATGTATCTTTACTTTTACTCAAGTATGACGATTACCACCGCTGCTAACATTTTTTCCTTTCTTCTGAAAATACCTCTCATCTTTTGTGACAACTTCGTCCTCTCCTTCAGTGTCGAACGAAGCATGTAATTATGTGATCTTTGCATGCCCGAACAACCCCAGGCAATATCAATCAGTAGCCGAGTCAAACTGCGCTGTTTCGCACACTGTCCAACGGGAGGCAGGCCTATTCCTGATCTGGGAAATCTGTGCGTCACCTTCAGCATTCAAATGTTTTGTAAAATGCCTTGAGCAATATTAGGCTTTATTAGTTGCGTGACAACCAATTCAATTTGCTCTGTTATTTTTGATCAAATGCGCCGTTGAATCTTTTGTTTTACCGGAATAAAAGTAAACTAAGCTATGGTTGGAGACACAACTCTCATCTCGCTATAGGTAGGCCACATTCTGATTGGGCCTTACATTAGATTTGATTTTAATTGTTCAGGTTCACCATCAGCAATAGTTTTAGTATTTTTGCTTTAAACAATCAGTATATATATATGTGTGGTCACTAGATATACAGGCTAAAGTTGATAATTTCAAAACAAGCACTGCATTGTCAAAGCAGGAGAAGAAGAGAATCTCACTCAGTCTGTCAAAACATTGCCACACCCACCCCCCAATTTATAGTGCGTTGGTAGATGCCCAGTTTCCCTTATGGCTCAGCTCAGGTGCCTACATACACCGTAGACGTATACATCATATTTATATATATACACACACACACATAGAAGTCTGCTCAGACAGATCCAGCTCAGAGATGTGCCCAGCTCATGAGCTCCATCAGCAGCAGATTTTAAATTTAGAATGGAATAATGAATATGATTACACAACAAATGTGAGTGCATCGATTCATATCACGCCGAACCAAATGGCAGTGATTCGTTTCTCTATGGTATCTAGACACGTATCGAACCGTCTTGAAAGGGAAAGATGTACATCCCTAGACAGTAACCCTTCCACTGCTGGATCAGAGAGGGCTGCAGAGCTGCTCACCTCCAAGGGGAAACAGGAGGAGTTGCTGCTCTCTGGGTTTCTAATTTGAGTTAGCCGCCAAGCTAGGCTTAAATAACGCACACAAGGAAATGACCCGCTTAGACATTGTTGAAGTGCTGCTGTAGAGGAAGAGAGGAAAAGTGTCTGAGTCAGTTAGAGGGTTTTAGGACAAATCCTCTATTACCCTCAATTGGTATATTTTGGGGGGAGGGACACTTTAAAGGAAAGCAGACCCAGTTGCATGAAAATGAGTTTCTTTGAGATTCTGGATTTTTTTTAAAAATAATTATTTTTATTTTTACAGAAGAATATAACCAGACCCCCCCATTTCCCTTCTCTTTAACTACATAAGATTATGCCTTTGAGACGAAGCCAATTCCCAGTTGGTGCTTTGCTATTTCTGTCTGTATTTAAGACAGTGCCTCAAGCTTTAGTCCATGGGCCAGACCCCCAAATGTGGGCCATCGGGCTCACTTGGGCTAATGATGATGTCTCATAGGGATTGTCATGAAGGTCTATGTCCCTAGAGTTGGAACACATGTGATAGCAGTGCAGTAATGGCAGCTTTCTCTGGGATATCGCTCTTTCTTTCATCCCTCCATCCCATTCATTTTCCCCATAGGGATTTGACCCTATGACAAACAATGTCAGTATACAACAAACATGCCCTTTAATCATAAAGTGTATCATTGGGAAGCTTAGATTCACACCTATCCATCAGACACGTTTACCGAATGTGGATTCACTCATTAACCCAACAGAAGCCTTTTCCCAATATGGCCACCAAACAACTCAATTAGGTCTCATAGGAACCATTTTGCATCACCATACCTGTATGAAGATATCATTGTAGTATTTCACTCTCAACAGTTTCCTGTGTGTATCAAGAATGGTCCATCACCCAAAGGACATCCAGACAACTTTACACAACTATGGAAAGCAATGGCGTGGTGCATTGGGAGCATTGGGGCTCCCGAGTGGCGCAGCGATCTAAGGCACTGCATCTCAGTGCTAGAGGAGTCACTATAGACACCCTGGTTCGATTCCAGGTTGTATCACAACCGGCTGTGACTGCTCGTCATCAACATATTAGGTTAAAACAAAATGGCATTCCTATGGAATTGTACAAGTTTCTATCCCTCTGTTTTATGATAACAGTTAATAAGATAACGTTGTATATCATTTAATCACGAATATTTACATGTATAAATCCATTTTGGGCTGAAGCTGTCTAGTAGTGTGCGTCGTCTAGCGTTAGCTTAGTGTGTTTATCGAAGTGTTTACAAAAGGACTATTGAGATACTTAACTAACGTTACATGACATTTGTGCTAGTTGGCAACTAAAAGAGATGCTGCATAGCTGGCTCTAGCTGAATGGGCAAAGCTATCTCCATTGACTCACTATTACTGACAGTCATGTAATGTTAGCTATCTACAGAGTCACTTGTCGCTTGCCTTTCGTTTCGCTCAAACGAGACCGCGAAACTGCGCATCTCCTGCGGTTCGTGGCATGGCATGCACAGCAAACCCCTAACTCCCCGTTCGCGGGGATTCGCTCTCTAGCGTTCTTCCTCGCTCACGCGCATTTACTTCGTCACAGGGAATGTCCGAACTCTGACCAATCAGCACGGCTTTTAATGTTGCTAGGTTATTGGTGGGCGTCTGGCATGGTTAAATGGACGACTTGGAACAGTGTGCTTTTTTTTCTGACTTGTGTGTGTGTGTTTGTATGTTTGCGTGTGTGGGTGTATGTGTGTGTGTGCCTTTATAACAGAAACCAAAGTCAGTGGATGATTAGAGGAGAGTAGGCTAACATGCTGACCACATCGCTCGTGTTGCGTGAGCAAGCATTGCAACATAAATGTACACACATGTTATTCAATCATTCCACCCACACTTCTCGCGCTCGTCAGCGAATGTCTGCATGACAAGGCCTAAAATAGAAATTGGTTCTATTTGTGACGTGCAACGCGATGCAAGTCCGGCCTCCCATCTCCTCATTTGGTTTTTAGGGGCATATACCCACGTGCCATTACCGCATTGGTTTTTAGGGCCATATACCCACATGCCATCTCCTCATTTGGCTTTTAGGGGCATATACCCACATGGGTGATTGAAAGATGAACTGAGGTCCACAATCAGTTCATCTTTGTGGTAATGCACCGTAAAGTTGGTTGCCAACCGCCATATGAAGTCCAAAGAAGAAAAGGAAGCCTGAAGGAAGGAGGAGAGATGAGGAGAAACAAATGTATCGTTTTATCTGTGGATTATTTGTCGCAGTAGAGGACCTTGAGCATTTCAGGTAAAATAACAACCCAATGTTTATATCCCAGGACAAATGAGCTAGCAACAGCAAGCTAGCTAGCTAGCTAAATTGCCATAAATGTTTAATGCTTTTTGACCTGTCTCCAAATTAATATATTTGGTTCAGAGTTTGTTTTGATATTTCAACCTGCGTGTCCTGAGCGTGCCAGGTGTGGGTGAACAAAACAACTTGTGCACGATGGCGTGCATTCGGTTTGGCCAGCATGTAATGCTGTGGTATTATGCATTCATCACTGGGCCTCTGATTACAGGTACAGATCTAATATTAATCCATGCACCTACAGCCACTTCAAAAAGCCCATAGAGGATTTGAGCTCTCTCTCTCTCTCTCCCCATATTCAATATTTCCCTCCTCTGTGAATAATGCAGAAGGAGTTTTGTTCACTTCCCACTTAACTAGCAGGAAATTAGTAATCGTCTATGACGGAGAGGGAAGAGAGAAAGCGAGAGAGAGAGAGATAGAGAGAGATTCAGATCTTGCTGATGAAAACCATGTCCATTACTGAGAGTTAACACATTCTTCTTCCAGTAGAGTGAAGACTAATAAATCGTCATGGAACGGCAGCCAGTTGTAAAAAATAAAATAATGTTTTCAACAGAATGTAGTCATTTAGCAGACACTCTTATCCAGAGCAACTTACAGGAGCAATTACGATTAATTGCCTTGCTCAAGGGCACATCAACATTTTTTTCACCTAGTTGGCTCGGGGATTCGAACCAGTGACCTTTTGTTCCTTAACTGCTAGGCTACCTGCCACAGTTTTTATGACATGTATTGGAGGTGTGATGAATAGTTTGTGCCAATAGAGGTATTAAGCTCTCCGAGGTGGAGACATTTTTCGTTGGTGTGGTGTTATCATCGCCGCCAAGCTTTCCTCTTTCAGCAACAAATTAATACAAGAACTGAAAAGGGTTATTCTCAACCAAAGGAGCATAACAGTGAAGACCGGTAGGAGATATTCTGTACTCTCTCAACCCATTTCTGTCATCGCAATATTACCACTTCATCATACAAAAAGGCTGACTAGTATGGTCTTTATGTTCACTCCGCCATCATGACACCACTTCATTACTGTAAAAAAACAACTCCCTGGGTACAATTAGCTCCTCTCTAAATACCATAAAACTTTTAGCACATAAACTATACTCCATAGGTGTTCCTGCTATACAGTAGATCAGTCAGATAGATGGTGGTGCACACAGAAAGTTACAGCTACATCCAAAGCACAGTTATTAAATGCTTGTCCTCCTCAGTGTTATCATATGTGAGCACTTACAGCTTGTGAAGTGAAATGGCTACATGATTTCCTGTTAACGGCAGGTGCGCTGAATAACTACCCATCATAAGGCTATTCACAAACCTTTGTATTCATTTACGAGGATTCCTTTTCTATGATAATGTCACTCTTCTTGAGATACATACAGTTGAAGTCGAATGTTTACATGGAGTCATTAAAACCCGTTTTTCAACCACTCCACAAATTTCTTGTTAACGAACTATAGTTTTGGCAAGTCAGTTAAGACACCTACTTTGTGCATGACACAAGTAATTTTTCCAACAATTGTTTACAGACAGAATATTTCACTTATAATTCACTGTATCACAATTCCAGTGGGTCAGAAGCTTACATACACTAAGTTGACTGTGCCTTTAAGCAACTTGGAGAATTCCAGAAAAGGATGTCATGGCTTTAGAAGCTTCATCTGAGTCAATTGGAGGTGTACCTGTGGATGTATTTCAAGGTCTACCTTCAAACTCAGTGCCTCATTGCTTGACATCATGGGAAAATCAAAAGGAGTCAGCCAAGATCTCAGACAAAAATGGTACATACAATAGCACGCAAGTATAAACATCATGGGACCACGCAGCCGTCATACCGCTCAGGATGGAGACGCATTCTGTCTCCTAGAGATGAACATACTTTGGTGCGAAAAGTGCAAATCAATCCCAGAACAACAGCAAAGGACCTTGTGAAGATGCTGGAGGAAACAGGTACAAAAGTATCTATATCCACAATAAAAATGAGTCCTATATCGACATAACCTGAAAGGCCGCTCAGCAAGGAAGAAGCCACTACTCCAAAACCGCCATACAAAAGCCAGACTATGGTTTGCAACTGCACATGGGGACAAAGATTGTACTTTTTGGAGAAATGTCCTCTGGTCTGATGAAACAAAAATATAACTTTTTGGCCATAATGACCACCGTTATGTTTGGAGTAAAAAGGGGGAGGCTTGCAAGCCGAAGAACACCATCCCAACCGTGAAGCACGGGGGTGGCAGCATCATGTTGTGGTGGTGCTTTGTTTCAGGAGGGACTGGTGCACTTCACAAAATAGATGAAATCATGAAGGAGGAAAAGTATGTGTATATATTGGAGCAACATCTCAATACATCAGTCAGGGAGTTAAAACCTTTTTGGGATAGGGAGCAGCATTTTCACTTTTGGATGAATAGCGTGCCCAGAGTGAACTGCCTCCTACTCTGTCCCAGATGCTAATATATGCATATTATTATTAGTATTGGATAGAAAACACTCTGAAGTTTCTAAACCTGTTTGAATGATGTCTGTGAGTATAACAGAACTCATATGGGAGGCAAAAACCTGAGAAAAATCCAACCAGGAAGTGGGAAATCTGAGGTTTGTAGTTTTTCAAAGCTTGGCCTATTGAGATATGTATGACGTTGCACTTCCTAGGGCTTCCACTAGATGTCAACCGTCTTTAGAAACTGGTTTGAGGATTCTACTATGAAGGAGGGGCTCATGAGACCTCTTTGAGTCAGTGGTCTGGCAGAGAGCCTCGCGCGCTCCTGACAGAGTTACTTCTCGTTTCAGTGCTTTTCTGAAGACAAAGGAATTCTCCGGTTGGAACGTTATTGATGTTTTATGTTAAAAACATCCTAACGATTGATTCCTTACATCGTTTGACATGTTTATAAAGGACTGTAACGGAACTTTTCGAGTTTTTGACTGGATGAAGTGCCTGCGCCTCATGAAGATGGATTACTGGGCTGAACACGCTAACAACAAGTGGCTATTTGGACATAAATTACGAACTTAATGGAGAAGTCTATCTTTAATTCTGTGAATAACACTTGTATCTTTTATCAATGTTTATTATGAGTATTTCTGCAAAATCACTGGATGTTTTGGAATGAAAACATTACTGCACGTAAGGCGCCAATGTAAACTGAGATTGTTGGATATAAATATGCACATTATCGAATAAAACATACATGTATTGTGTAACGTGATGACCTATGAGTGTCATCTGATGACGATCATCAAAGGTTAGTGATTAATTGTATCTATATTTCTGTTTTTTGTGACTCCTGGCTGGAAAAATGGCTGTGTGTTTTTTTGACTTGGCTATGACCTAACATAATCATATGTAGTGCTTTTACTGTAAAGGGGCGGCAGTGTAGCCTAGTGGTTAGAGCATTGGACTAATAACCAGAAGGTTGCAAGTTCAAATCCCTGAGCTGACAAGGTACAAGGTACCGTTCTGCCCCTGAACAGGCAGTTAACCCACTGTTCCTAGGCTGTCATTGAAAATAAGAATTTGTTCTTAACTGACTTGCCTAGTAAAATAAAGGTAAAAAAAAAATAGCATTTTTGAAATCGGACATGATGGGTGGATTAACAAGATGGTTATCTTTCATTTGCTGTATTGGACTTGTTAATGTGTGAAAGTTACATACTTCCCAAAAATATTTTTGAATTTCGCCCACTGCCTTTTCAGAGGAATGTTGTCGAGGGGTTCCGCCTGCCCTAGAAAGGTTAAAGCTTGGTCGGAAATGGATCTTCCAAATGGGCAATGCCCGCAGGCATACTTCCAAAGTTGTGGCAAAATAGTTTAAGGACAACAAAGGCAAGGTATTGGAGTGGCCATACCAAACCCCTGATGTCAATCCTATAGAAAATATGTGGGCAGAACTGAAAAAGCGTGTGCGAGCAAGGAGGCCTACAAACTTGATTCAGTTACACCAGCTCTGTCAGGATGAATGGGCCAAAATTCACCCAATTTATTGTGGGAAACTTGTGAAAGGCTACCCGAAAAGTTTGACCCAAGTTAAACAATTTAAAGGCAATGCTACCAAATACTAATTGAGTGTATGTAAACTTCTGACCCACTGAGAATGTAATGAAATAAATAAAAGCTGAAATAAATCTCTCTCTACTATTAGTCTGACATTTCACATTCTTAAAATAAAGTGGTGATCCTAACTGACCTAAGATAGGGAATTTTTACTTGGATTAAATGTCAGGAATTGTGAAAAACTGAGTTTAAATGTATTTGGCTAAAGTGTATGTAAACTTCCAACTTCAACTGTATGTACATAGAGACACAGTGTTGAACATCCATACCACCACAGTCCCAGCCCCCAACCCAATGTACTGTAGTTCCAGGTTGCAGGGGCCCGACCCTCACTTTTGCCCCAGGCCAGGGGCCCCGATGTGGGGAGGAATGTAGGGGCTTAGTGGAACCAGACTTGGGGGGTGTGGGCTAGGGAGAGGGGGAGAACGCTGTGCTCCGTCTCACCCCTGGAGCCCACAGCACAGCCAGATGGAACATATTAGCCAAGCCTCTGCCTCCATTCCAACAAGGAGATGGATGGATTAGAGTTAGTGGACCCTGCAATCTCGAGACTAGAGACAGGGGAAAGAAGGGAACATCATCCCTACAGGACACACACAGGCTGGACACTTAAAGGCTGATACAACCCACAGAAAGGGGACATGAGAGGGACATTAAGCTGGCCGCAAGGACACTACCGGCTACAGTGACAGGACATAGTTTGGTGAATATTTTTACGTTCAAATAATTATTTAACAGAATGGTGCATATATTTGGTTGTTTTGACCTGTTAAACTCACACACACACAGATCATGCTGATGGTGATATTTATAGAGAATGCAATGTAGATAAAGTCACTAAAAGTGCAGACGTTAAGTATACATGGAAAGGGTACACCTGATGGTCATTGTAAAGCCATGCATTTCCTTCTCCATCCACAGGACACAGGAGGTCGTAGTGGTAATGACTGGAGCGGAAATCAGTGGAATGGTGTCAAATAGATCAAACACATGGTTCCCAGGTTCCCATGTGGTCTGTTCCGGACCTTATTATGAGCCGTTCTCCCCTCAGCAGCCTCCACTGCCACATGATCTTGTACGGATCCTCCACATGCACTGCTAATCTAGCTCATCGTTTACAATAGGAAAAGGGAAATGGGGAAAGGAGTTTGAGTTTGATGTTTCCTCACCTGTCTGTCTTATTTAAAAAAAAAAAATCAAACTCCATCACTTGAAAGCCCTGATTGCTGTGGCCATTTTAAGTTGACAGGCTTGAAAATCTGTGCGGTCGTTTTGGCACAGTGACTCACTACCCAAACCAGATGCAACCGGTTTCAAGTGTTCAAGAGAGGTCATGTGATCTCCTACTGCTATCAAGTGGAAGATCTGGGATTCAGACAGGGGATATATTTACGTCAATGGATAGGTAGAGACTTCAGCTTTTTCCTATGTATGTCATTCCTGTAAGACAAAATAAAAACATTTTCCTATGGGAATTTGCACATGTTTAGAGTGCCACCATCAAGTAAAAGAGCTGATTTTTCCCCCTTTTCTTAAAAAATCCCTTTGGAACAGTTATTTGCAACATTTTATTTCAAACCTAGACTTTCAAACCTCTTATTTGGGGGGGGTGTGTACTTTATAGGGGTAGTATACAATATTATGCGCCGTTTAGAAAATGCCACCAGAGGGCGCCAGAGTTTTATTGGATCCCAAAGAAAGAAAAAAGCAATTAATAGGTTATTAGTTTTATTATAATTGTAACCTTTTTTAGAAAGCACCTAGTAAAACGAAGTGCTACCAGCATCTCTATGATGATGATAGTATTACACAGCCCAGTGAAAATTGTCTTAGTCATGAGCTGTAGTACATTCCCTTCTTCTTGTCCTCTATACCCCAGAGTGACTCAGGAGGGGTCCTTTGTGCTCACTAACTGCAGTGTCATTGTACGGATTACCTTCCTCTGTCATTGACCCTGTTTTGCCTTCTTAAATGTCCTCCTTCCTGCTCATCCTTTAAGAGAATCCATCGTGTGTGTGTGTGTGTGTGTGCCTTTACTCTCCTTACACAGTTTTGTGTCCCTAACCCAAAAAGCCAGAACATTCCACAGTCACATTCCACCCGGAACTCTGTGTCCTAGTAGGCTTGATTGTTCTCTGAGCGTTCATTGCATTGTTCAATCACAATTGTTTCTGTCCGTTCACATGGACTTAACTGCAACCAAGGTCCTATTAAATTACTAGTATTGTGTTACAGGTGTTCTGAGCTCTCTGTTTTTGGTTATAAAGTCCTAAGGAAGGAGTTTATTTTGTCAGGATTGGGTTAAAAAAAACTTTTACACATTCATACATCATACAAACATTGAAGCGCAGGTAGCCTAGCAGTTAAGAGCGTTGGGCCAGTAAGCGAAACGTCATGTGGTTCGAATCCCCGAGCCAGCAAGGTGGAACAAAATCGACCATTCTGCTCTTAAGCAAGGCAGTTAACCCCCAACAACAACTGTGCTGATGATGTCAATTAAGGCAGCCCCCCCCCCCCCCCCAAATGCTTAAGACAGATTTAGACTGCATCGCAGCGCTAGCTGTAACACCAGAGACTCTGGGCTCGCGCCCAGGCTCTGTCGCAGCCGGCCGCGACAGGTAGGTCCGTGGGGCGACGCAAAATTGTCCTCGCATCGTCCGGGTTAGGGAGGGTTTGGCTGGTAGGGATATCCTTGTCTCATCACGCACCAGTGTCTCCTGTGGCGGGCCGGGCGCAGTGCACGCTAACCAGGTCGCCAGGTGCACGGTGATTCCCCCGACACATTGGTGCGGCTGGCTTCCGGATTGGATGCGCTCTGTGTTAAGAAGCAGTGCGGCTTGGTTGGGTTGTGTTTCGGTGGACGCATGGCTTTTGACCTTCGTCTCTCCCGAGCCCGTACGGGAGTTGTAGCAATGAAACAAGACAGTATCTACTACAACAATTGGATACCACGAAATTGGAGAGAAAAGGGGGTAAACTATTTTTTTAAATGAAAAAAAAGACACATTTCGGTTGAATGCGTTCAGTTGTGCAACTGACTAGGTATCCCTTTACCTAAAATAGCATGTTTCCTATTGGTGAATTGTGCCCTTGTATTGGTTCATTAGCATCATCATGGATTACTACTGGAGCTCTGAGAGTTAATAGTCAGAGGCAAAGTCTCTGTTGAAGCCTGGTTCAATGCCCTAAGACACACGAGGTAATGGACTGAGATTATCCAACAGCGAGAGGAGAGTAGAGAAGAGAAAGACCCTAACCCGAGCTTCATGTCCACACCCCAGTTTAACCATAGCCCTAACCCTAACCTTGGCCCTAATACATCCAATAAATCGCAAGCAATTATAGCCCAGGGTTTCTATTCCCTCAACAATAAACCCACCCTTTTCTCAAAACAGATGCCTCCGGACAGGTCTGAGATTATACTGTATATCACTAACCAACCACACACCGTTTAACAATCCACTAGAATGGCTTCACCAGGGGTTACTAGAAGTCATTCAAAACAGTACTTGGCCAAGTGATGAGTTTCCAATTAGGTTCTTAAAAAGACTTCAGTTAACGGCAAAATAGCTTCTCACCCTCAACGCTTGATGACGATAATATCTGTCAGTAATTAGGGCAGGCATGATACCCATCATCTCTCTGTCTGTCTCGCTCAGTCTCTCTCTGTCTCTGTCTCGCTCAGTCTCTCTCTCTGTCTGTCGTCTGTCTCGCTCAGTCTCTCTCTGTCTGTCGTCTGTCTCGCTCAGTCTCTCTGTCTGTCGTCTGTCTCGCTCAGTCTCTCTCTGTCTCTGTCTCGCTCAGTCTCTCTCTCTGTCTGTCGTCTGTCTCGCTCAGTCTCTCTCTGTCTCTGTCTCGCTCAGTCTCTCTCTCTGTCTGTCGTCTGTCTCGCTCAGTCTCTCTCTGTCTGTCTCGCTCAGTCCCTCTCTCTGTCGTCTGTCTCGCTCAGTCTCTCTCTGTCTCTGTCTCACTCAGTCTCTCTCTCTGTCTGTCGTCTGTTTCGCTCATTCTCTCTCTGTCTCTGTCTCGCTCAGTCTCTCTCTCTGTCGTCTGTCTCGCTCAGTCTCTCTCTGTCTCTGTCTCGCTCAGTCTCTCTCTCTTTCTGTCGTCTGTCTCGCTCAGTCTCTGTCTCGCTCAGTCTCTCTCTCTGTCTGTCGTCTGTCTCGCTCAGTCTCTCTCTGTCTCTGTCTCGCTCAGTCTCTCTCTCTGTCTGTCGTCTGTCTCGCTCAGTCTCTCTCTGTCTCTGTCTCGCTCAGTCTCTCTCTGTCTCTGTCTCGCTCAGTCTCTCTCTGTCTCTGTCTCTCTCAGTCTCTCTCTCTGTCTGTCGTCTGTCTCGCTCAGTCTCTCTCTGTCTCGCTCAGTCTCTCTCTGTCTCTGTCTCGCTCAGTCTCTCTCTGTCTCTGTCTCGCTCAGTCTCTCTCTGTCTCGCTCAGTCTCTCTCTGTCTCTGTCTCGCTCAGTCTCTCTCTGTCTCTGTCTCGCTCAGTCTCTCTCTGTCTCTGTCTCGCTCAGTCTCTCTCTGTCTCTGTCTCGCTCAGTCTCTCTCTGTCTCTGTCTCGCTCAGTCTCTCTCTGTCTCTGTCTCGCTCAGTCTCTCTCTCTGTCTGTCGTCTGTCTCGCTCAGTCTCTCTCTGTCTCTGTCTCGCTCAGTCTCTCTCTCTGTCTGTCGTCTGTTTCGCTCAGTCTCTCTCTGTCTCTGTCTCGCTCAGTCTCTCTCTCTCTGTCTCTCACTGTCTCTCTGTTTCGCTCAGTCTCTCTCTCTCTCTCTCTCTCTTGCTCTCTCTCTGTCTGTCTTGCTCAGTCTCTCGCTCTGTCTCTCCCTGTCTCTCTTTGTTTCACTCAGTCTCTCTCTCTCTCTCTCTCTGTCTTGCTCTCTCTCTCTCCGTCTGTCTTGCTCAGTCTATCTCTCTCTCTCTTTGTCTCGCTCACTCTCTCTCTCTCTGTCTCGCTCAGTCTCTCTCTCTCTCTCACTGTCTCTCTCTCTCTATCTCTCTCTCTCTCTCTCTCGCTCAGTCTCTCTGTCTCTGTCTCGCTCAGTCTCGCTCAGTCTCTCTCTGTCTCTGTCTTGCTCAGTCTCTCTGTCTCTCTCTGTCTCTGTCTCGCTCAGTCCCTCTCTGTCTCGCTAAGTCTCTGTCTGTCTCTCTCTCTCTCTCTCTCTCAATTCAATTCAAGTGCTTTATTGGCATGGGAAACATGTGTTAACATTGCCAAAGCAAGTAAGGTAGATAATATATAAAGTGAAATAAACAATCTCTGTCTCTCTCTGTCTCGTTCTGTCTCTCACTCTCTCTCTCTGTCTCGCTCAGTCTCTGTCTCTGTCTCGCTCAGTCTCGCTCAGTCTCTCTGTCTCTGTCTCGCTAAATCTCTGTCTGTCTCTCTCTCTCTCTCTCTCTCTCTCTCTCTCTCTCTCTCTCTCTCTCTCTCTCTCTCTCTCTCTCTCTCTCTCCCTCTCTCTCTCCATCCTCAGCCTATCAGCCACCATAGAGGCTTTGGCTGAGCTGATGGGGCATGTGACATCATCACAAGGCGGAAGCCACGTCTGGGTCATGTGGGTCATGTGATCTGAGTCGAGACTGTGAAACATGAATGGAGAGTGGACTGTGGACCCCTCCTCTCTTACATTCACTCTTACCCTATTGTTCACATTCCTTGTCTTGTTTTGACTGTGGTCATATGAGTATCAGTGAAACACTGAATAAGACTGTGAAAGTTTAAATCACTGAACGGAATTGACTTGGCATGCAGAAATTAGGTCCAGGTGACAAGACAACAATGTCACACACAGGACCAGCTTACTACTTGAATATTACCACTGTTTTCCAAAACAATACAGTAGTAACCAGCAGTAGCATTTTGTTTTCGATAATCAGACGTACAAAACTATTTTGTCTACACAGCAGTACATTTCAGGCTCACATCGAAATATTAGACATCTGTGAACTATTTTCATGAGTAACCAGTAACCACGGAGACAAATGGACAACCAACAGTAGCCCAGTAGCCCAGGAGGAAAAGTTTGAAAATTATTGGCCACTTGAGAATGTTCAAGGGGCTCGTGTTCACTTCCTAAGTCCAAGGTCACAGTGTTACAGCCTGGACAGTAGTCTCCTTTAACTAGGGGTCAACTGCCTATCAGCCCTCAACAATAACACTCCATGTTCTCTGACAAACAGGGGCTTGTGTGAGGCATCGCAGCCATTACAGACAGATGAGGAGGAGGTGAACCGGGCCCCAGAGAGAGGGGTGAAACTTTATACCTCTCCCTTTTTCCCCCTCTCTTCATTCTCTCGGTCCCTCCCTTCCCTTAGCCCATCCTGTCTTTGATCTTCTGACAAAGCTAAGTCAGTTGTCACAAACTGTGGGGTTTGGGAAGGGGGGGGGGGGTATAAAGAGGATTGGGAGTTTAATCTGAGCACCTTTATCCCACCTGTCTGTCTTGTCTGACCTTTTTGTCTGTCTTGTCTGACTCTGGAGCAATGGATGGCTTCTTCTCCAAGCATGATGACGCCCTCGGGTAGCAGGTTGCCTAGCGGCTAGAGCGTTGGGATGTTAACCAAAAGGTTGGTTGTTCAAATCCCAGAGCTGGCAAGGTGGAAAAATCTGCCGTTCTGCCTTTGAGCAAGGCAGTTAACCCCCACAACAACAACTCCCCGGACGCTGACGACGGGGATGTGGATCAAGGCAGAAATCAAGGCAGAAGTGTGTTTCTTCCCCCTTCTCTTTCACCTCGTGTACATCACATTCTGCGAGGGGCCCCTCCACAATATCCATCTCTCTTCTCCTTCTGACTCACTTGTTTTTCCACCCTCCATATTCCCCTCTCTGTCTAATTATTCCTCCCCCAATACTCAATTTCCCTGCAGTCATCTACACTGCACTAGCTAATTCCACAATACTGCTCCAGCCCTCTATCACCCTCTGTTAGCCCTTTTCATCTCCCTCTCTCTCTTTCTCTCTTTTTCCCTCTCTCCCCCCTCTCTTGATCCTCACTGGTGGTGACTTGGACCCCTCAGCTGGAAGCCATTGGATCCTGAATCCCTTTGCATTGCGGTACTCTGAGCTACAGTTCATATAAGGAAATATGTCTATGGATTTCACATGACTGGGAATACAGATATGGATCTGTTAGTTACGAATACCTTAAAAAGAAAATATGTAGGGGCCGTGGATCAGAAAACCAGTCAGTATCTGGTGTGACCACCATTTGCCTCATGCAGCATGACACGTCTCCTTCACATAGAGTTGATCAGGCTGTTGATTTTGGCCTGTGGAATGCTGTCCCACTCCGCTTCAATGGCTGTGCGACGTTGCTGGATATCGGCGGGAACTGGAACATGCTGTCGTACACGTCGACCCAGAGCATCCCTGACATGCTCAATGGGTGACATGTCTGGTGAGTATGCAGGCCATGGAAGAACTGGGACATTTTCAGTTTCCAGGAATTGTGAATAGATCCTTGCAACATGGGGCAGTGCACTATCAATCTGAAACATGGATGGATGCACATGTATGGCAATGGGCCTAAGGATCTCGACACGGTATCTCTGTGCATTCAAATTGCCATCAATAAAATGCAATTGTGTTCATTGTCCATTGCTTATGCCTGCCCATACCATAACCCCACTGCCACCATGGGGCACTCTGTTCACAACATTGACATCAGCATACCGCTTCTCCAGTGTGCCAGTGGCCATCGAAGGTGAGCATTTGCTCACTGAAGTCGGTTACGACGCCAAACTGCAGTCAGGTCAAGACCCTGGTGAGGACGACGAGCACGCAGACAAGCTTCCCCTGAGACGGTTTCTGACGGTTTGTGCAGAAATTCTTTGGTTGTGCAAAACCCACAGTTTCATCAGCTGTCCGGCTGGTCTAAGATGATACCGTAGGTGAAGAATCCGGATGTGGAGGTGGCATGTTTAAATGTGGTCTGCGGTTGTGAGGCTGGTTGGACGTACCGTCAAATTCTCTAAAATGACAAAACGATGGCTTATGATAGATAAACCTTAAATTCTCTGGCAATAGCTCTGGTGGACATTCCTGCAGCCAGCATGCCAATTGCAAGCTCCCTCAAAACTTGAGACATCTGTGACATTGTTTTGTGTGACAAAACTGCACTTTTTAGAGTGGCTTTTTATTGTCCCCCAGCACAAGGTGCACCTGTGTAATGATCATGCTATTTAATCAGTTTCTTGATATGCCACACCTGTCAGGTGGATAGTGTTGTGTATTGATATTCTAGTTTGTCCCTTTAGGGCACCTGTAACACCTCCCTGCTTACATACATTGGAATGCTTGGAATGTTTTTGTCCTGTGAAAAGCATCAAACAATGCCCACGTTAGTTTCTACACCCTTCTCATGTCCTGTCCTTATATTAGTTGTATTTGTAACAGTGTGCTATACAACAGATTATCTTGTGCACAGAATTAAAGAGAAATACGCTTTTTGTGCATATGGAAGACATATGGAAGATTTTTTTATTTCAGCTCATGAAACATGGGACCAACACTTTACATGTTGAGTTTATATTTTTGTTCCCTACTCCACCTTCCTCTCAGCTCCGGGTGTAAGGTTTCCCCTGGGTACAGATCTAAGTACAGCCTCCCCTGCCCCAATCCTAACCTTAACCATTAGTAGGGTCAACTTCACCCTTACCCTACACCTTCCATACTGCCATTGGGATTGTTGTGTTCAGGCTGTTGGACCCTGGACTAGATATAACATTGTAAATGTACACCTGGGACACTCAAGGCAGGGAGGCCCCAGTAAATCACTGGGGCCTCCCTACCATCCAGGACGAGGCAGTCAGAGGAAGGCCCAAAAAACGTTCAGACTTCAACCACCCAAGCCGTAGACTGATATCTCTGCTGCCGCATGGCAAGCCGTACCAGTGTACCAAGTCTGGAACCAACAGGACCCTGAACAGCTTCTACCCCCAAGCCATAAGACTGCTAAACAAGACTACTAAATAACTAATCAAATGGCTACGCGGACTACCTGCATTGTCAAAGACCCTCTTGCACTGACTCTTTGCACACACACACACACACACACACACACACACACACACACACACACACACACACACACACACACACACTGCTGCTACTGTCTATCTATCCTGTTGCCTAGTCACTTTACCCGTACACATACAGTATGAACAGTACATATCTACCTCAATTACCTCGTACCCCTGCACATTGACTCGGTACTGGCACTTCCTGTATATAGCCATGTTTTATTACCTCGTACCCCTACACATCGACTCGGTACTGGTACTTCCTGTATATAGCCATGTTATTACCTCGTACCCCTGCACATAGACTCGGTACTGGTACTTCCTGTATATAGCCATGTTATTACCTCGTACCCCTGCACATCGACTCGGTACTGGTACTTCCTGTATATAGCCATGTTATTACGTCGTACCCCTGCACATCGACTCGGTACTGGTACTTCCTGTATATAGCCATGTTATTACCTCGTACCCCTGCACATCGACTCGGTACTGGTACTTCCTGTATATAGCCATGTTATTACCTCGTACCCCTGCACATCGACTCGGTACTGGTACTTCCTGTATATAGCCATGTTATTACCTCGTACCCCTGCACATCGACTCGGTACTGGTACTTCCTGTATATAGCCATGTTATTACCTCGTACCCCTGCACATCGACTCGGTACTGGTACTTCCTGTATATAGCCATGTTATTACCTCGTACCCCTGCACATCGACTCGGTACTGGTACTTCCTGTATATAGCCATGTTATTACCTCGTACCCCTGCACATCGACTCGGTACTGGTACTTCCTGTATATAGCCATGTTATTACCTCGTACCCCTGCACATAGACTCGGTACTGGTACTTCCTGTATATGGCCATGTTATTACCTCGTACCCCTGCACATCGACTCGGTACTGGTACTTCCTGTATATAGCCATGTTATTACCTCGTACCCCTGCACATAGACTCGGTACTGGTACTTCCTGTATATGGCCATGTTATTACCTCGTACCCCTGCACATCGACTCGGTACTGGTACTTCCTGTATATGGCCATGTTATTACCTCGTACCCCTGCACATCGACTCGGTACTGGTACTTCCTGTATATGGCCATGTTATTACCTCGTACCCCTGCACATCGCCTCGGTACTGGTACTTCCTGTATATAGCCATGTTATTACCTCGTACCCCTGCACATCGACTCGGTACTGGTACTTCCTGTATATGGCCATGTTATTACCTCGTACCCCTGCACATCGACTCGGTACTGGTACTTCCTGTATATGGCCATGTTATTACCTCGTACCCCTGCACATCGACTCGGTACTGGTACTTCCTGTATATGGCCATGTTATTTTTACTCGTTATTGATATTCGTTATTCACTGTGTATTTATTCCTTGGGTCACTATTTCATATAAAACTGCAACAAAATTATTATCTTTAACTCTGTGTTGTTGGAAAAGGACACATAAGTTAGCATTTCACCGTTAGTCTACACCTGCTGTTTACGAAGCATGTGTTTACGAAGCTAATGACACGTCTCTGACAGAGCAGAGCCAACCCTATAGCTGTGCCTCTCCTTCCAGACCAACACTCCTCTCTCCAGAACTGTATCAATCATAGCTGCCTGTCCCTGCATTCCCCCTCGTTTCGCTCTGCTTTCTACTCTCTCCTTCTCCGTGTCTCTCTCTCCAAGACTGTATCAATCATAGCTGCCTGCCTTCCCCCTGCTCTTTCCCCCCTGACAGTTTTTCTGGTGTCTGACTCTCTCTCTCCATGACTGTATAAATCATAGCTGCCTGTGCCTGCATTCCCCCTCTATTCATTTTCTACCTCTTTCTGTCTCTTCCCCGCCTCCCTCTCTCCTCCGGAGCGGAGGCTTATGGGAGGAGACTCAGAGGGGTTGAGGAATGCAGACGAACTGACATGTCATGCACTGGGGGGCACATCAAAATTTAAGGCCTTATCTATATTTAATTCATGATGTGTGTGTGTGTGTGTGTGTGTGTCTGCGGTTAGGTAAATGTGTGGGTTTGGAGAAGGTGGTATTGGTTTTATATCTGTCTGTCTCAATCCAGACTCTTCTTGCTGGCCTGCTGCAGCCTGCCACTCACCAACCTGGTCTCAGAGCATTTTGTATTATTCTGTATGTAAATCTGAGACACTGCATTTAGTATGATATGTTAGGTTTTGTATTGTTACATAAGAGAGATGGTTACTGAGGGCAAAAACATAAAGCGGGTGGTTGTCGGCGTATGAAACCAATGTCTAGCAACCCAAAGGTTGCGAGTTACAGGGCAAATTTAGCATTTTAACTAATTACTACTTTTCAGCGATTTTACAACTACTTAGCATGCTAGCTAACCCTAACCTTACCCCTTTTAGCTAACCCTTCCCCTAACCTTAAACCTTTAACCTAACTCCTAAATGTAACCCTAATCTTAACCCCAACCCCTAGCAACATATTGTACGATTTGCAAATTCGTAACATATAAAACACATTTCCATTCATAACATACAATAGGAAATGTGTGATTGACATCCACAAATGAATACATACAGTACCATACGAATTGTAATATGCCACACAAAATTGAGTGTCTCAGATTTATGTCGAGTAAAATAAGAAATGATTTGAGACCAGGTTGCACTCACAGATAGACACAGCGTGTGATCAAGTCCTCTGCCCTGAGACTGCGGCTGGAGAGAGCAGGCTAGTCATAATGGGCCAGACCTCCCGAGTGGCGCGGCGGCCTCAAGCACTACATCGCTGGTTTGATCCCAGGCTATGTCACAGCCGGCCGTGACCGGGAGACCCACGAGGCGGTGCACAATTGGCCCAGGGTCGTCCGGGTTAATGGAGGGTTTGGCCGGCCGGGATTTCCTTATCCCATCGTGCTCTAGCGACTCCTTGTTGTGGGCTGGCCACCTGCAAGCTAACTTTGGTCACCAGTTGTACAGTGTTTCCTCCGACACATCAGTGCGGCTTGGCAGTGTTGTGTTTCGGAGGAAGCATGGCTCTCGAACTTCCCCTCTCTCCGCACGGGAGCTCAGTGCAGCTTGGGCTCAAGCATTGCAGTTCCAGTCACCTTGATTACTGAACACATTTGTAAACTAGTGAGGACAATCTGCATGGTTGACTTCATGATAATTATAGTGAAAAGTACAATAATGAGCCTCATAAAATCACTGACAAAACAGGTACATTGTTTACTTCAAAACCACACAGTACAAACAGCCCAAAATCAATCAAACTGGACAAAGGGATTGATTCAATCCAGACCGTGGAATATCCGCGTTACAGCGTGATTGACATTTAAAGGTAATTTTCCAATTGAGGTGACGTGCAGCGTTTACTGTGAATGCAGTCTCGGCTGAACTCGGGAACATTGCCTTTAAATGTCAATCCTACTATGCCGCAGATCTTCCATGGCCCCGATTGAATCTAGGCCAAAGTGTGCTGCTCATATTATGTTGTGTTTGTGAAATAGCTGTCCTTTCACTGTCAAATGTGTTTATGTTCAGCAAACTTAACATGTGTAAATATTTGTATGAGCATCACAAGATTCCACAACTGAGACATAAACTGAACAAGTTCCACAGACATGTGACTAACAGAAATGGAATAATGTGTCACTGAACAAAGGTGGGGTCAAAATCAAAAGTAACAGACAGGATCTGGTGTGGCCACTAGCTGCATTAAGTACTGCAGTGCATCTCCTCCTCATGGACTGCACCCGATTTGCCAGTTCTTGCTGTGAGATAGTACCACACTCTTCCACCTAGGCACCTGCAGGTTCCCGGACATTTCTGGGGGGAATGGCCCTAGCCCTCACCCTCCGATCCAACAGGCCCCAGACGTGCTCAATGGGATTGAGATCCGGGCTCTTCACTGGCCATGGCAGAACACTGACATTCCTGTCTTGCAGGAAATCACTCACAGAACGAGCAGTATGGCTGGTGGCATTGTCATGCTGGAGGGTCATGACAATGCCACCAGCCGACCCTCACCCCTGGTGAAACAAAACCACGACTCGTCAGTGAAGAGCACTTTTTGCCAGTCCTGTCTGGTCCAGCGACGGTGGGTTTGTGCCCATAGGCTGCCTTACAACAGGCCTACAAGATTGAGGGATTGTGCGTTCCTGGTGTAACTCGGGCAGTTGTTGTTGCCATCCTGTACATCTGTCCCGCAGGTGTGATGTTCGGATGTACCGATCATATGCAGGTGTTGTTACACGCGGTCTGGCACTGTGAGGACGATCCGCTGTTCATCCTAGCTCCCAGTAGCGCTGTCTTAGGCATCTCACAGTATGGACACTACAATTTATTGCCCTGGCCACATCTGCAGTCCTCATGCCTCCTTGCAGCATGCCTAAGGCACTTTCACGCAGATGAGCAGGGACCCTGGGCATCTTTCTTTTGGTGTTTTTCAGAGTCAGTAGAAAGGCCTCTTTAGTGTCCTAAGTTTTCATAACTGTGACATTAATTGCCTACCGTCTGTAACCGTTCCACAGGTGCATGTGCATTAATTGTTTATGGTACATTGAACAAGCATGGGAAACAGTGTTTAAAACCCTTTCCAATGAAGATCTGTGAAGTTATTTGGATTTTTACGAATGCCCTTTGATAGACAGGGTCCTGAAAAAGGGACGTTTCTTTTTTTGCTGAGTTTACTTTCATTGAGCAGTGGTGAAGAAAAAGGTTGAGAGCGTGCAACATTCCAGAATCATAGCAGAGAATTCTGTGATTGCTCCAAATGGGAACAGTTGGAGCTGGACATAGTACTGATTAAAAACATTCCCCACATCACACTCACTCACGCACACACACACACACACACACACACACACACACACACACACATCCATGAGGACCAGCTCTCCCTGCCAGGAGTGTGTTCATCTAATCATCTCTCCATATGTGCACCATTACTCTCCCTTTTCCTTGGCAAAACACACACACTCCTTGTTCTTTTTACAGAAAGTGATTCCAGCCAGGATTGAAGTTAAACTCACACACACCTAGATACCACACACATTCACAGAAACACACACACACCCGCATAATGCGAGCAAGGGTATTTTCCAAAAAAACAAACATAAACAAGTATTCATTTGAACTATCTTACTATTCCAATGTATTTCAAGTGACGTGATCTGAGACTCACCAACTAGTACTGGACACACGCTATTATGATAAAGAGCTGAATTGCACCATCGTGTGGTCAAAGATGGTTTTGAAGCAAATATGTTTTGGACATTATGGTTACCAATGCTGGGGATACAGATTAAGCAATTGCTGCTCCCTTGTGGACCTATATAGTCAACACAACACTGTTCAACCAGACAGTTCTGGAATATATATCAACCCAACAAACTATTATCCAGACCCTGCAAATGTAACAATGCATAGATAATAACATAGGCTTTTCCAGGAATAATGATACAACCCAATATGACAAAAACATTGAATTATTTAATAATATTTTGCCATACAAAACTTCTGTGCAAATATCTTCTGACAAATACAAAGACAAGGCCTCTTGGTCAATAGAATATTCTGCATGTAAACCTTTCTTATGAATACACTGTAATACTGCAATCTAAACACGTTTTATGAAAAGACTGTCTTAGACTGTTTTATGAAAAGACTGTCTTAGACTGCTTTATGAAAAGACTGTCTTAGACTGTTTTGTGAAAAGACTGTCTTAGACTGTTTTATGAAAAGACTGTCTTAGACTGTTTTATGAAAAGACTGTCTTAGACTGTTTTATGAAAAGACTGTCTTAGACTGCTTTATGAAAAGACTGTCTTAGACTGTTTTAGGAAAAGACTGTCTTAGACTGTTTTAGGAAAAGACTGTCTTAGACTGTTTTATGAAAAGACTGTCTTAGACTGTTTTAGGAAAAGACTGTCTTAGACTGTTTTAGGAAAAGACTGTCTTAGACTGTTTTATGAAAAGACTGTCTTAGACTGTTTTATGAAAAGACTGTCTTAGACTGTTTTATGAAAAGACTGTCTTAGACTGTTTTATGAAAAGACTGTCTTAGACTGCTTTAGGAAAAGACTGTCTTAGACTGTTTTAGGAAAAGACTGTCTTAGACTGTTTTATGAAAAGACTGTCTTAGACTGTTTTATGAAAAGACTGTCTTAGACTGCTTTATGAAAAGACTGTCTTAGACTGTTTTATGAAAAGACTGTCTTAGACTGCTTTATGAAAAGACTGTCTTAGACTGCTTTATGAAAAGACTGTCTTAGACTGCTTTATGAAAAGACTGTCTTAGACTGTTTTATGAAAAGACTGTCTTAGACTGCTTTATGAAAAGACTGTCTTAGACTGCTTTATGAAAAGACTGTCTTAGACTGCTTTATGAAAAGACTGTCTTAGACTGCTTTAGGAAAAGACTGTCTTAGACTGCTTTATGAAAAGACTGTCTTAGACTGCTTTATGAAAAGACTGTCTTAGACTGCTTTATGAAAAGACTGTTTTATGAAAAGACTGTCTTAGACTGTTTTATGAAAAGACTGTCTTAGACTGTTTTATGAAAAGACTGTCTTAGACTGCTTTATGAAAAGACTGTCTTAGACTGTTTTATGAAAAGACTGTCTTAGACTGCTTTATGAAAAGACTGTCTTAGACTGTTTTATGAAAAGACTGTCTTAGACTGCTTTATGAAAAGACTGTCTTAGACTGTTTTATGAAAAGAAACTGATCTAACATTATTTATTTTTTTAAACTACACAAAATAGCCAGTCCCAAGATTCACAGTCTTGTGTTTAAGTGGTTTTGAACTGGTATATATGCACTTAAATTCAAATACATTTATCAAAAGATACCTGTATAAAACTCCAGATACCTAGGAAGGTAAACCTGTTTTAGAAAGAAATAAAAGATATGTGGAATTTAAACAAACCAAAACCTTCATCTAAAGAGCAGGTTTGTACCTCTCGACAGTATCGGACTAATTGACACATCACAGAAAATGTCAGGATAGTAGACTTTGTACCTTGATAAAAGATAAGGATGCACTTAACATTACAGAGTTGTGTATTATACCAAAGTTAACATGGAAGGCAAGTGCTACCAAGGGTAAACCGACGATTGTCCTCTTTCTGTATGGGCAAAGGGTGCGTCTTTTTAACTAAACAGTTGCATAGCAACAAACACATTCAACTGAGGTGAAATATACTGTATTGTATGCAGCTGCTTCTGTGAGCTGTGTGCTAAAATGTGGAAGGATTTCTCATTCACCCCCCTGTATTTTATCAAAAGCCTTATATCATTCATTCAGTCTATAGTAGAACATACTTTTTTATATCATGGATCGTTTTGACAAAGAAGTTGTAATGATCGGCATACATTTGTTAGTCCCACTTCTATATATCATCAAAAGACAATACGATTATCCATCAAAGTCTGCATAGCCAATGTAAGAGCCATATTGCATAGCTGAATGTACCAGATATGAGATGATAAGAAAGAGGAGGACAGACATGGACACAGACTGGCGAGAGAAGTACGGCTGGTTTAAAAACGGTTCTGATTTGTTCCTAGTAGCTACAGTATATCATTGCATACAAGTTGACAGAACCCTGTATTGAGAACGAGAGAGAGTCTAGTGTAGGCACATAGCTGTGGAGGCACACATCTGTGGAGGCACACATCTGTGGAGGCACATAGCTGTAGAGGCACACATCTGTGGAGGCACATAGCTGTAGAGGCACACATCTGTGGAGGCACATAGCTGTAGAGGCACACATCTGTGGAGGCACATTGCTGTAGAGGCACACATCTGTGGAGGCACATAGCTGTGGAGGCACACATCTGTGGAGGCACATATCTGTGGAGGCACACATCTGTGGAGGCACATAGCTGTAGAGGCACACATCTGTGGAGGCACATAGCTGTAGAGGCACACATCTGTGGAGGCACATAGCTGTGGAGAGTGAAGCAGAGGGTATGAGTGCTATGTCATTGCATAGCGTTGCGTAGGTAGGGCCTCGTCCCTTCTCCACAGGCCGCTTTGAAGTCAAATCAGAAGTCTTTGAAGTTCACATATCCCTAGAGGGGGGCTTAGCCTCCTGGAGGAGAGAGGTGCACTGTAGGGATGCAAGCCAGGCAGATGTGCTGACACAGGCTCAACTGAACATAAAGCCCTACTGACGACACAACCAGGGACTCCCGCTGCTTCAGTACGGGGCCCCTCCAGTCCAAGCAACAACACACCCTGCTTCAGTACGGGGCCCCTCCAGTCCAAGTAACAACACACCCTGCTGCAGTACATATTGTAGCTACCAGAAGGGCTCCGTGCAGCTCGGACTTCCGCCAAAATCATTCTGACGTCAACGGGAGTCTTGGAAGATTTATTGACGTCAATGAGAGGTTATTCACAATGATGTCCGAGTGATAGAGTCATTATATTGAGAGGTGTGTTATTGTTGACCTACTCTGAGCTTAGAAATCCCGGTGTCCAGGCAGGCAAACGGAGTAGCATCACTAAAAAAAAGTCTATCAAGGCAGTTTGAGTTTCAGAGTAGGGGGCAGGACACGCTTGATGTCTCTTTTTAGTTGTTTTGTTCTTTTGAATATAAATCTTTGCATCTCGTTCATTCAGGATTTACGTGCATGTATTTACAAGTAAAGTAGAAAGTTGAAACAATTATTATAATAACTTTCGTACAAAAAAAAAACGAAACAAAAAACAACAAATCAACCAGGTGATATATAGTACAGGTATGCAGTGTATTTATAGGTCTGCAGTGATGACCGATTCACTATACATGAGTCTGTTGGCGTCGGCCAGCAGCGCGGACGTCTGTGAGGGGTCCATCTGTTGCAAAGCCTTCTGGGACATGTGTCCGTACACCTGCATGGTCCCGCCCCCTGGCAGGGCGGATATTGCCACGCAGTGTGACAGCAGAGGCGTGTTCGCATCCTGATTGGACCCCGTGGAGGGCACGCTTGTCACGTGACCGGTGCTGGTGGAGCCGCTAGCGCTGCTGGGAGACCTGCTCTTGGGCGGGGGAGGTGCTGCACCACCCTGGGGGGGCCCTGGGCCTGAAAGTGGGCCGCAGGGAAGGCAGCGTAGCCTGGGGGGATGGGGTACCCGTTGACAGGGATGAAGCGTTGGTGTTGGTTCTGGGCCATGGGCGCTCCATGGGTCATAGGGGTCCAGCCTGCCATCTGGTGGCCTGGATGACCTTGCGCAGGCATCCCCTGGGCTGGGTAGAGGTAACCTGCAGCGGTGGCATAGCGCGGGTTGCTGAGATTACTGACCGGACTGGCGCTCAACGAGGTGGTCTGAGTTGTGGCATTCCCCCCGCCTCCTGATGGGGTACTAGAACTAGCGTGGGATGACAGCCCCTCCCAGGCCCTCAGACGGCCATGGATATCTTTGAAACGTGGTCTTCTCGTCGGGCCCTCCTGCCAGCACTCTGTCATCAGGCCGAAGACCCTGGGGGGGCAGTCCTCTGGGCAGGGCAGCAGCTGACGTTTCCTCACCATCTCCATGACCTCCTGGTTACTGAAGCCGTAGTAGGGCTGCAGGCCGTAGCTGAAGATCTCCCAAAGCACCACACCAAACGCCCAGATGTCTGACTCCGACGTGAACTTCCCATAGGCAATGGACTCTGGAGGCATCCAGCGGATAGGGAGTAAAGCCTTGGGCTGGACCCTGGAATAATAATACAGTTATTTATAAAAAATACATGTAAATACCAAAAGTGACTTTATATACTTTATATACAAGATTAATCAAAAAAAGCACGTAAAAGCAGACTAAACATAAGAGCAATGACAAACTAACCAGGTGAGTACACTAAACATAACAGCAATGACAAAGTAACCAGGTGAGTACACTAAACATAACAGCAATGACAAACTAACCAGGTGAGTACACTAAACATAACAGCAATGACAAACTAACCAGGTGAGTACACTAAACATAACAGCAATGACAAACTAACCAGGTGAGTACACTAAACATAACAGCAATGACAAACTAACCAGGTGAGTACACTAAACATAACAGCAATGACAAACTATCCAGGTGAGTACACTAAACATAACAAAACAATGCAGGTGCTTCTACACCTGCATTGCTTGCTGTTTGTGGGTTTTAGGCTGGGTTTCTGTACAGCACTTTGAGATATCAGCTGATGTAAGAAGGGCTATATAAATACATTTGATTTGATAACCGCAATGACAAACTAACCAGGTGAGTACACTAAACATAACAGCAATGACAAACTAACCAGGTGAGAACACCAAACGAGGAATGAGCCCCATGCATTGAATGCACTGACTGAAAGATGCTCTGAATCAGAGTGTCTGCTAAATTACAAAATGTTTTCAAATGTAAATGTAACATGCCTGTAGTAGTGGGAGGTGTACAGGGGTCAGGTCTAGGGTTAGGGAGACAGTGAGCCATATACAGTAGCTGTGGTAGTCAGAGGCAGGATTGGGGAGTAACAGATTACACGTAATCTGTTACATGTAATCTGATTACAGAAAACTGTAAATGTAATCAGTTACATGTAATCTGATTACAGAAAACTGTAAATGTAATCAGTTATATGTTACCAGCAAAAAAATTGTAGTCAGATTACAGATACATTTGAAAAACTAGATGATTATTCCTTGGATTACTTTCAAATTCAGAAATTATGTTTTTGAAAAAGGTAATACATCATGACACCTTTCTGTTTTCTCAATGAGCATTTCAGCATTGAAAAAAAGGTGCAAGTTTAAGTTTGTTCCACCTGAGCGAGTAATCCTTGGTTGAATTACTTGACTTCCATTTTGTTTTTGTTTTTTTGGTGAGCCCAACGCACTGTTTCTCTAGAGCGAAATCAAATCATTCACAAGATAAATCAAGTCAAGAACTAGTTGCGACGCTGGGCTTGAAGGGAGTTGCAGTTTTCACTAAGTAAATATTCAACCAAGTTCAGTGCAGAAACGTGGCAATTAACTACAATGACCATAATCCATTATTGGGTCAGACAGAGGACAGAGGTGGATACACCTTATGCCTCCTACGTTAGGTAAGAAACACAACACAACAAGGAGAAAGATAGACAGTTTGTGAAAGCATCGACTTTGAAGAACTAGTAAAATGATTTAATCAGACAGCTCTGCAACATACTTAGGCAGGCTAGCCTAGCTAAATAGGATGACTAGTAAAATATGGGGAGCACAGAAATAACATTAGATGGTCTGGCAGGCTGCTTCTGCCTGAGCAGAGATGAGATGATGACTAAGAATTACAAATAATAAAGTAATCAACAAAGTAATATACAAAACTGAAATATTTTTACATTTCATAGTAATTTCCTATTTTTCTATTGATGTCTGCCAAATATTGACCTGAGAGAGACAATGGAATATGTTCAATGTTTTGGAAATCGAATGCTCACTATTTTTGGCTCCTTAAAATGTCTTTATTTCATAATGTATTTAATATTTCAAAAAATCTTTGTTTCAAAAAGCATGATTATATTTGTATAATCAAACCGAAACCGAACCGACCTAAAACAGTACTAATCGTTCAGCACTACTGACCACAAGTCAGTGACTACTATGATGACACACCAAATGCTTTTAATCCATCATTTTTGTCTTCATCTAATGCCTCTTAAGGGGAAAGTAATCTAAAAGTAACTGAAAGCAATCAGAATACGTAACTGAGTTTGGGTAATCCAACTGTAACATATTACATTTAGAAAGCAACCTGTCCAACCCTGGTTGGAGGGGTAGATCTTTCTGGACAGGCCCAGGTCAGAGATAGGGCTAGTGCTAGGGTTAGGATGTGTACATACCTGTAGTAGTCTGAGGTGTAGATCTCTCTGGACAGGCCCAGGTCAGATATCTTGACGTGGAGCTGTTCTCCCACCAGGATGTTACGGGCTGCTAGGTCCTTATGGACGAAGAAGTGACTGGCCAGGTACTCCATCCCAGCAGCCACCTAGAATAGAATAGAATTTTCTGAGTAACAGAAATGTATCTCCTGCCTATCTCAACACCACACCACCTCCACACAAGTTCCGAGGCAAAGGATCTGCAACGGAACAGCGCCCCTGGATGGAGAGCAATTTGTGCAAGTTATGGTAGTTACCTGTAAGGCCAGGTGCAGGAAGTCCCCGTGGTCCAGGCTGGACTTGACAGTACCGTCCTCGTCACTACTACAGCCCACATCAGAGTGAGGAGAGCGCATGATGAGGAACTCATGGAGGTCCCCTTGGTTCAGGAACTCAAACAGCATGCAGACAGGCTGTTCCTGGGTCACTACACCCAGCAGACACACCACGTTGGGATGGTGAAGCTCAGCCATGACCGAAGCTTCCTAAACAGACCGATAGATAGGTACTTTATTAACACACAGTGACACATTTCATGTGAAACAGCAGTAGAGGAGGGGGCAGGGGGTGGGGGGGGGGGCAAGTAGCGGACTATCCTGATGGTCCGGGGGTAGAAGCTATTGGCCAGTCTTACAATTTTTGCCATGATGCTCCTATACTGCCTGCATCTGAGTGACGGAAACGGGGCTCGGGTGGCTGGGGTCCCTGATGATCTTCTTGGCCTACCTGCGACATGTGGTGTTGCAGGTGTCCTGGAGGGCAGGCAGTGTGCACCCATAGGTGCGTTTGGCTGAGCGCACCACCCTCTGTAGCGCCTTGCGGTCCACGGCGGGCGGAGTTGCCGCACCAGGCTGTGATGCAGCCAGACAGTACGCTCTCGATGGTGCTCCTGTAGAACACTGTGAGGGCCCTTTCGTTCTGCAATCCGTGATGGTCAGGAGCCCCTGCCACATCGTGTCCGACCCACTGAATTGCTTCGCCACTTTATCCCTGTACATGTGTTTCGCCATGTTGATCGGTGTGAGTAGGTCGTAATGGTTCTGTTCAACCATACCATTGTCCCCGGTCACCTTGCCATGTTTATAAGCAGTGTACCCCTCCTTCAGTTTCACTACAAGCCTGCCATCAATCTACGGTTTTTGATTCGGGTAAGTTTTGAAAGTCACCATCAGTATCACGTCATCTATGCATTTTTAAAAATTAAACCTGTGACTGAATCGACATAATCATTGGTGTTATCCACAGGGGCGACCTGGGAAACATATCCCAGTCCTCGTGATCAAAACACAGTCTTGGACGGTGTATTCTGATTGGTCGGAGCAACGCTGTACAGACCTGAGCCCCGGAACTTCCCTCTTGAATCTTTGTTTGTAGGCAGGGATAAGCAAAATGGCATCAGGGTCAGGTTTACCGAAAGGAGGACGAGAGACGGCCTTATACCTGTGTCTAAAAGACGTGTAGTAGTGGTCAAGCGTGGAATTTCTGCGAGTAGGACAGTCAATGTGATGGTAATAATTTGGGAGCACGAACCTCAAACTACCTTTGTTAAAAAAATCGAGCCCATTGTTCCACCGTCTCTGGGAAATCGGGAAGGTCGGGTGGACAGCGAGTACCCAGCTATTCACGTTCCAATAGTTCTGCCAGGGTGTACGAAGTAATGCACGAAACAAACGTAAAAAAATAAAAAGAATGTTGAAACCTGCATTGTTTAATAGGGGGCTCGGAGCGAGGCGCCATCTTAGCCAAGGAAAAAGAAGAATCAATCAAAGATAGCATCAATGAACATTACAATAAAATGTCATCAATATTAACATGCCTGTTGGAATTCACCCCACTGGCCAGGGCTGGAGTAGTCCTTCAGGGTCTTGATGGCAACCAGCTGGGCTTGCTCCATACCAGGCAGGTACAGGTGGCCCTTGTAGATCTTACCAAATGCACATTCACCTAGCTCCTCCATGAACCGCACTGCAGAGAGGGGGAGCTCCTTGGCCTTACTCTGGAGAAAGAGAGAGAGGTCAGGGAGGATGGAGAGAGAAGGAGTGAAAGGGAGAAGAAAGAGAGAGAGAAAAATGGAAGGGGCGAGAGAGGGGACAGAGAAGGGGAAGAGAGGTTACATGCTGAGCACACCGCTCGTGTTACGTGCGGGAGCATTGCAAAATAAATGTACACATACATGCTATTCAATAATTGTATCCAAACTGATCGTGCGCGTCAATGAGTGTCTGTATAGCCAGGTATTTTTTACTCGTGAAGCGCTGCAAGTACCGACTCCCCCTTCTCCTCATTGGTTTTTAGGAGCATATACCCACGTTGGTGATTGAAAGCTGAACTGAGGTCTACACCCCAGTCCAGTTGGTGGTGGTAATGCACCTTAAAGTTGGTTGCCAACCACCATATAAAGTCCACAGAAGAAGAAGCCGAATTAAAAAGAAGACTGAATGAGGAGAGATTACTAGAAACTAAGTTTCCTCTTTTATCTGTGGAGTTATTGGTGGAGTAGAGAACACGCGATTGTGCGATTCAAAATGGGTCAAAATTCTACAAAGATCCAGGAAATGAATAACAACCCAATGTTTATATATCAGGACAAATTAGTTAGTAACAGCAGACTATTTAGCTAAATGTCCATTCATGTTTCACGTGTTTTTCGACCTGTCCACAAACGAATACAGTTGGCTCAGAGTTCGTTTTGATATTTCAATCTGCGTGTCCTGATCGTATCTGGCGTGGATGGACAAAATCAACATGCGCGCGCATTTTGTCCATCCACACCAGACGGCGATGGCGAACGCCGCTGGTCTGGTCAGCATGTTAATTAAGTGCTGAAATTTCAATTCAGCTCAACACTCATAATTATCTAGGTATGGGTTTGTACAGACCGACATCAACACTTAATAGCTTACAATTGCTGCTAGTTATAATTGTAGGTAGGCAAAGTGCCTGATATAACTGTGTGTGTGTGTGCACGTACACACGTGTGTTATCGCCTAGAGACATCATAATTACCGATTATTCTCGTACTGTATCCATTATCTCCTTTCTTCAGCTCATGTCGTCATTAAATCCCTTAAACCCCAGACACAAAATACACAAGCGCACCAACACTCCAGCCAAGAATCTGGCAACACACTACCAACATAAACAACAATAAACTGACAGGTTAGTGCTGATTTGAGAAATTGCAGGTAATTAATTTTCTCCAGAATTATTAAAGTGGAATGAAGTGGCCCAGTAATAACAGAAGAAGGTAAACGTTTGGTTTAAGGGATGACAGACATGTGTAATTATCTATCCAGCTGGGGACAGGACCATGAGAAACAGAGGGGAAGCCAAGATGGCCAGCCAGTTGCATAGTTATGAATTTGAATGCAGAAAACTGACAATCCCCCCTCTCTCAAACAAATATGTATGGACCAAACTCCACAATTACTCAACTTGTACAACAGGTAGAGCAATCTTCACATCACATTTTGGAAATCAGGGTCAAATTCCATATCTATTCCAGTCACATCCTGGATTGAATGGAATTGACCCCAAGCCTTGTTCATCTTCAATCATGTGTCAGATGCACTACAGTAAAGGGGACTTCACCATTTTATCTTTATAATTGAACATAGTCTTTGAAGTTTTATGTTCCGTAATCTTTCATATTGTCTTGTCATCCCACCAGCCTTCAGATAGCCTCTTCTGTCCTACAGTCTCATATCTCTGAGCTGTCCAGGTGATCTTACAGGGAGGAGGGGGGGGTTACAGGGGGCTCACAGCTCAGTCAGGACAGAAAGAGATAAAAGGTGAAGAGAGGAGGCGATGAGAGATTCCAGGAACTCCCAAATATTAAATTCCTGACAGAGGCCACAGTCAGCTGGGGGGAAGGGGGGGGGGCTGCCGGGGAAGGGGAGGAGTGTTTGGGGGAGGGGGCTGGTTAGCAGTGGAATGGTGAATAGGGGATGTTACTGTTATGATGAAAAGGGGGACAGATGTTTTTGGTTTGGGTTACTCCTTCCCGCGGACAAACCAGGCTCATCCCTGGAGCGGAAAAACGCAGGGGCCGCCCTGCGCCACCGCCCCGAACAACGACTCCCCGGGTGACCCTGGAGCAAGGCCCGTTGACTTGCGGTGACACTGACGAGGAGGACATGAGCAGTGGGGCAGATGTTTTTCGTACTGTGACAAAAGAACACAGTCTGCCTCGGGACAGGAATGCGTGTGTGCGTGCGCGTGTTTACGTGCGTGTGTTTACGTGCGTGTGTGACGGGGACCACAACACAGCACTGTCTAATACACCGAGCCAGCCCACAGCTGTAGCGTGGACGGGGACCACAAAACAGCACTGTCTAATACACCGAGCCAGCCCACAGCTGTAGCGTGGACGGGGACCACAACACAGCACTGTCTAATACACCGAGCCAGCCCACAGCTGTAGCGTGGACGGGGACCACAACACAGCACTGTCTAATACACCGAGCCAGCCCACAGCTGTAGCGTGGACGGGGACCACAACACAGCACTGTCTAATACACCGAGCCAGCCAACAGCTGTAACGTGGACGGGGACCACAACACAGCACTGTCTAATACACCGAGCCAGCCCACAGCTGTAGCGTGGACGGGGACCACAACACAGCACTGTCTAATACACCGAGCCAGCCCACAGCTGTAGCGTGGACGGGGACCACAACACAGCACTGTCTAATACACCGAGCCAGCCCACAGCTGTAGCGTGGACGGGGACCACAACACAGCACTGTCTAATACACCGAGCCAGCCCACAGCTGTAGCGTGGACGGGGACCACAACACAGCACTGTCTAATACACCGAGCCAGCCCACAGCTGTAGCGTGGACGGGGACCACAACACAGCACTGTCTAATACACCGAGCCAGCCCACAGCTGTAGCGTGGACGGGGACCACAACACAGCACTGTCTAATACACCGAGCCAGCCCACAGCTGTAGCGTGGACGGGGACCACAACACAGCACTGTCTAATACACCGAGCCAGCCCACAGCTGTAGCGTGGACGGGGACCACAACACAGCACTGTCTAATACACAGAGCCAGCCCACAGCTGTAGCGTGGACGGGGACCACAACACAGCACTGTCTAATACACCGAGCCAGCCCACAGCTGCAGCGTGGACGGGGACCACAACACAGCACTGTCTAATACACCGAGCCAGCCCACAGCTGTAGCGTGGACGGGGACCACAACACAGCACTGTCTAATACACCGAGCCAGCCAACAGCTGTAACGTGGACGGGGACCACAACACAGCACTGTCTAATACACCGAGCCAGCCCACAGCTGTAGCGTGGACGGGGACCACAACACAGCACTGTCTAATACACCGAGCCAGCCCACAGCTGTAGCGTGGACGGGGACCACAACACAGCACTGTCTAATACACCGAGCCAGCCCACAGCTGTAGCGTGGACGGGGACCACAACACAGCACTGTCTAATACACCGAGCCAGCCCACAGCTGTAGCGTGGACGGGGACCACAACACAGCACTGTCTAATACACCGAGCCAGCCCACAGCTGTAGCGTGGACGGGGACCACAACACAGCACTGTCTAATACACCGAGCCAGCCCACAGCTGCAGCGTGGACGGGGCAATAACACTGTGGACGTATGTCAAACAGCATCAGTTTACACCATAACACAGCCGGGATAATCTGCTGAACAGGTTGGAGACAGATATGAACATAGAAAGAATGTTGGGCTGACTGTAGTATGATCCGCAGAAGAATATGAAGTATGCAATACATAGCTGTCAAAACACTGATACTGCTGTCAAACATCACAAAGAACCCCAGTGAGAAGTCGAGAGAAAGAGAGAGAGAAGGAGCTGCAGCTGAACATTCCTCATCCTGCTGTGCTCTGATAGAGATCTTAGGCCCTGGCATGAACGGGGTCACACACGTAGGTAAACACACACACACACACACACACACACACACAAAAGTGCACTCACGTCCGCACGCACGCGATAAAAATACGCACGCATGAATTACTTCATTTGAATCCACCAATCAAATTGACAACAAAAAGAAGGATCCCAACATTTCAAAAGTCCCTGTTTGTATTGCACTGTAAGGGTACAGAAAGCACTTCCTTCTCCAAACGGCAAGGCCAATTGCTTTTGCCCTAGTTTTTTTGTCAGGCCCGCAATCTGGAGGCCACGCACCGCAAGGCTGTGTACGTGGCCAAGACTGCCGTCTAACAGCGCCACCAGCTTGCCCCTCCACCCCAGGCTGTCCGAGCGTGCCACGAGCGGATGGTACTTAAGCAGCTTCTTGGCAAAGGCCTGCTCTGTGTAGCCGTCCAATGAGCAGCCCACTGCCACAATGAGAACCTCCCCCCAACAACAACAATATCTGCCGTATATGGCGCACAGGAAAACTCATCGTCGTCAACATCCAAACAGCTTCCCCTTCACACAAGGATGTTTACGCATGCGTGCTGTTGGTTAGACACACACGCACACACACACCATAGAGCTTTTCCATACTTCTGCAGTGTTTGTCTTCGGGAGTCATAATAGCATACTTCAGAGGGAGTCAAAACACTGGCCCGAACCCTGTGTCTTTGAACTGGGCTGGGCCGGAGCATGCTGGGGTGAGAGGGCTGTGTGTGTGTTTGTGTGTGTGTGTGTGTGTCAGCAGTATGGGGGCTGTTGCTGCTGCCGTGTAGTTGGAGGAATGCAGGGAGGCAGCAGAAACAATAATGCTAGTGCAGTGATGCTGATGTGATGCTGGGGTGATGCTGGGGTGATGCTGTGGTGGGTGACTGGTTCCTGGATCTGGGCTTGGGGAGATTGTCTCCACATACGTTGTCTCCACTAGAAGAGACCCTACTAACCTGATCTGAGATACGGACGGTAAACTGACTCCACCAGCGCTGCTTACAAAAACTAATACAAACTCCCTAAAACAAAGAAGAAGAGGGCCTCCCGAGTGGCGCAGCGGTCTAAGAAACTTGCAGTGCTTGAGGCGTCACTACAGACCCGGGTTCAATCCCAGGCTGTGGCACACTCGGCCGTGGACCGGGAGACCCATGATGCGGCGCACAATTGACCCAGCGTTGTCCGGATTAGGGCAGGGTTTGGCCGGCCGGGTTTTCTTTGTCCTGTCGCGCTCTAGCAACTCTCTGTGGCGGGCTAGACGCCTGCAAGCTGACTTCGGTTGCCATCTGGAAGGTGTTTCCTCTGACAAATTGGTGCAGCTGGCTTCCGGGTTAAGCAAGCCGTGCGGCTTGGCAGGGTCATGTTTCCGAGGATGCATCTCTCTCTCTCTCGTCCGTAGGGAAGTTGCAGCGATGGGACAAGACTGTAACTACCAATTTGCTATCACAAAAATGGGAAGAGGAGCAGGAGGGAGGAAAGGATGTCATTGACCACTAGAGGATGAGAGAGAGAGATCCTACCTACCCACTCTGCCTCATTTTAACATCCACAACACATAACTCTGCCTCATAGACTGGATTCCTTGCGTTTCACTCGTTCTACACCTCCAACATTGAGTCTTAGTGACATTCTCCCACCCACATGTAGTGCTATAAACAGGGTGCCACTCAGCAGGCCTTTACCCATAAAACCTATTTAGCCGAGATATGTAGGTATCATGGCCCTGACTCCTCTAACCCTAGCCCTATCACCACCAGGAGAGAGAGACTTGATTGGGGGTCTCTGGGTCTCTGGCCAACAGAGTTCAGGCCCACTGGAACCAGTGTGTGTGGGGGACTGAGAACATTCTGTTTGTGAGTGAGTGAGTGAGAGTGAGAGAGTGAGAGAGTGAGAGAGAGAGAGGGAGAGAGAGAGAGAGAGAGAGAGAGAGTGTGCACATGCCGTGTGTGTTCTGTTTTGGAGTGTGCACATAGTGGGAGCTGTGTGTGTGTGGACTGAGTGGACCATAAGAGGGTGAGGAGTATGGGACTAGAGATGGTGCCAGCTAAATGTTGTACCTTGGGTTTGTAGTTGGTGAGCATGGACATCTCTACATTCTGTCCTCTGACAGGTTTGGGCTGTCTGGGAGCTGGGGGTCGGGTAGCCTTCTGGTTGTTACGACACACACAGATGAAGAAGAAGAGGGCGATGGCCAGAGGGATGGCTACGCTCGGGACCAGGATGTAAAGAATCTCCATGTTACTGCCCCCACGGTTCTCCTTATAATCTTCATGGGACATAGATAACACAGGGTTAATGTTCGAACTCTATGTTTACTGCCCCCACGCTTCTCCTTATAATTTTCATGGGACATAGATAACACAGGGTTAATGTTCGAACTCTATGTTTACTGCCCCCACGCTTCTCCTTATAATCTTCATGGGACATAGATAACACAGGGTTAATGTTCGAACTTTATGTTTACTGCCCCCACGCTTCTCTTTCTAACCTAAACAGAACAATGTGGCGCTGCGATTTAGTGTTAAAACACCCATAACATACAAAGATAACAGACAAAAAAAGATTTAAAAAAAACAACAACTAATGTGTCTTTTTGATAGGTTGCAGCATTGGCTCCCAATAATAACAAAACAGCAAAAAGACATCAATGTGTTTACAACCCCCTACCGCAGACGGGGATGTCGCACAGCTCCATACGGACTCCCTCGTCCAGGGTGAAACACCATGGTCCCTCCTGCGTGTTGCCGGGGTTACGGCAGTAAGAGTGGCCTCCACTGAGCTCTGGGTAGCGCAGCGCCAGGTAGGTGTGGCTGTGAGGGTACTGAGAGTTCCAGGGCTGGCACTGACGACCCGACTTGGTCTTACTGACCGTCCCACGGTAGGCTGAACCACTGCTGTTCAAACACTTGTGGTCTGGTTGAAGTACGGGGGGGAGGGGGGGGGGGAGGGGGGGCAGAAAACAAGTGTGTGTGTTAGACCAAATTGTAGAGCAAAGACGTGTCGGAATGAAGATTATTTTTTGTTGTTGTTGTTTATTGTTGCTGATACTGTACAGTATGTTTGATTAGGGATTTGCAGTTGCCTAGCAATACTGTTGGTAGTGGACGACAGTATGTGGATGCCAATGGGTTAGCTATAAAAGCGGATTTAAGATAACAACAGAGACTCTTTTTTTTTATGGTGCAACGTACACACTATTGATACTGGAAGCACAGTTTACAATATAGAATGTCTTACTCTTGTTGATGGGCTCGGCCATGGGGATTCCTATCCTCATACAGATCGCAGCCTCTGGGCTGTCGTGTGCTGCCAGGTCCTCACAGTTCGGCAGCTTCAGTCTCTTCAGGATGATGGGGTTGGAACGGGCGATGATGTACTCGGTCTTACACAGGTCATTCTCCAGGATCTCGCATTCATCCTTGCGGACAGGGAGAGAAGGGGGAGAGGGTTTGGGACTGACACAAAGATTGCAGTCGAAGCAACACAACGTTGTAACACATAATAGGCCACTCCACTACTACGAACCTAAATAGAGATATTTCTCACTTACTAAATGGTATCGTGTGTCCACTTGTCAATGCTGGCAAGTCGAAATATATCCAGCTTTGTATTGTGTCACACTGACTGTCTTCAGTCAGTGTGACAAAGCTACATAGACAATTACCTTACACAGGTCCCTGGGCTTGTCTGTCCCAGAGCTGCGGTCACATGTCGGGAAGGCAAAGTGGCACAGTGACGGGATGGCGAACTGGGAGCAGCGGTCCGACAGGTGGCTGGACGTTCCGATCATAGTGAAGGCGGCTGGGTGGGCAAAGTGGCCATGCGTAAGGGCATAAGAGGTCTGAAGTTTAGGTATACATACATCTATAGCTATAGCCCTATAGCAATTTATCGAACTTGTATTTCTCTAACCGAGATCAAGTGTGATCGAGATCAAGTATAACCGAGATCAAGTATGACCGAGATAAAGTATGACCGAGATAAAGTACGATCCAAATCAAGTGTCATATGGGACAGTCGTAACCTTTGCCTACATCCAAACTTTTGGGGGACATTTTCCCCGTCCAGTCGGACACGAATAACTCACAGTTCATGTCTGGTCCTGTAGTGTGTATATTTGCTCTAGAGTGCAATCGCAGTTTAGGACAGCAGCCTGTCTGTCTGTATTTACAGGGGCCTGTACAGACTGTGGTTTACAGGGAAAGTATAGCAGCTACATACTCCACATCGTCTCTGGGTTGAGACTGACCACCACAGACAGTGGCAGACAGCTCTGACACACTCGACTATGAACGGTCACATAATGTCACCAGGAAAATAAACAGAGCCAGCCCGCTCGCACACACACACACACACACACACACACACACACACACACACACACACACACACACACACACACACACACACACACACACACACACACACACACACACACACACACACACACACACACACACGTATGAATGCTCTCTCAATCTCACACACACACACACACACACACACACACACGTATGAATGCTCTCTCAATCTCACACACACACACACACACGTATGAATGCTCTCTCAATTTCACACACACACACACACACACACACACACACACACACACACACACACACACACACACACACACACACACACACACACACACACACGTATGAATGCTCTCTCAATTTCACACACACACACACACACACACACACACACACACACACACACACACACACACACACACACACACACACACACACACACACACACACACACACACACACACACACACACACACACACACACACAGAGCGATGTTCAGACATGTCTGATGAACTATACTTGGGATACCCAGAAACAAAGCGTAGACTGCGTGTGTACCATACTGTGACGTTAGCATCCTGAACTCTTATCCTTCTATCAGATATCATCTCATCATCCTTGCTGACACTGACAGCAATGACAAAGCGACAGACTCAACCTGGGTCAGATTGGAGCTGGAAAGGATGAGTGTCTGGTTGGTTTACACGAAGGACCAAATCTGGACCATGACCCTTATCCCTGTACACTGATTTCACTCACAATACACCCACATGGGACAGACGGATACGGGAAATGCGCACACATACACACATCACACACAGGGAGGCAGATAGCGTACCTGTGATCTGGGTCTCGATCTCGCCCTGCATCTGCAGGGAGTCGACGAAGATGCTGCGGTTCCCTATGAAGCGAGAACAAGCTACGCCCCTGTACGGCTGGCAAAACCCCTCTTCATCAAAATCATCCCTGTTAGAGAGAGAGGTAGAAAGTGGGAGAGAGAAATAGATAAGAGAGAATGAATGTACATTACAGTTCACAGAATGGCCACTAGAGGTCAGCATAGCATGCATTACACTTCATAAGCATGTGGCACAAACACTTCTCTCTCTCTCTCTCTCTCTCTCTCTGCACATCTCTTCACAGCGGAACTTGGGCTGTGATGGTCATGGAATGTTGGAGGGTGGTAATTGACCAGCCAAATGACCGTGGTCACCGTAATAGCAGTTCATTCTAATTCTACATAGGCAAGGTCAACAATATAGGCTGTCTACTGCAGTGCAAGTGTTTGCAGAGCAAGCAGTTGCCTGCAAAAGTGACCCTCAGCAAATATAGGGTTGAATACATTTGCCATCAAAAATTTGCTCATCCAAGTGGAAAACAATTAGCAGACTAGCAACTCCAGCAAAGTTTGCAAGTGCATGAGCGTTATTTGGCTGTAGGCTAATCACCCACTGGTAGGCTATTTGCAAGCACTCATGTGTGGATCTATCTGTTTGCTAGCCTGCTAAATTAGCTAGCTAGCTTGCTTCACCAGTAGACAGCGCGCCCAGCAAGGTGTCCAGCATGCTGATCGTGCTAAGAAGTCTGAAATATGGTCCAACTAGCAAGTGTTGCACTAGGAAAATATTCTTAGTCTTTCGTTCAGAAACTCAAGCTAGCAGCATCAAAAACAACTTTGTAACGACAGACCCACTAGTGTCTTCAAATCTGCGTAGGCCCATTGTCAGCTGTCGCACAGACAGGCAGACGCACAGATGGACTGACAGCCTGGAGCCAATTACGAAATGCATTTGTCAGCTGAATTGCACGTTTATTCTGTATCACTCAACTCTCATTGACGAGTCTCGTATTGACAGGGATCCAGCGAGACACAGTGCATCCGGGATTTATTCAGGCCCACATTTTGTTATGTTGCAGCCGTATTGTAAAATGTACAAAAAACACATCTCCCCATAATGACAAAGCAAAAACAGTTTTTTTTGTTTAGAATTTGGGGCAAATTTATCAACAATTCAAATCTGAAATATCACATTTACATAAGTATTCAGACCCTTTACTCAGTACTTTGTTGAAGCACCTTTGGCAGCGTTTACAGCCTCAAGTCTTGTTGGGTATGACGCTACAAGCTTGGCACACCTGTATTTGGGGAGTTTCTCCCATTCTTCTCTGTAGAGGCTCTCAAGCTCTGTCAGGTTGGATGGGGAGCATCGCTGCACAGCTATTTTCAGGTCTCTCCAGAGATGTTCGATCCGGTTCAACTCGGAGCACTGGCTAGGCCACTCAAGGACATTTTGGTGAATGTAACTGTGCTGCTGGAAGCAATTTAATGATGCTTTTTTGCCAATGTTTATTGACACACCATATTCAACCGGTGTTGAGCGTTCATAAATTCATCAGTTACTCTGCGCTCTGGCACACTCAGGCGAGAGTGCTCTGAAATCGGAGCAGATAGCCAGAGCGAATTTACGAACGCACCCTATGTGTGCTGCTGCTACAGGGAGAACAGCGTTGCCTAGGCGACCGGCAACTTGTTTGCTACAACACCTTGCTCGTTTCAGAGAGGAGCAACAAAGTTTGTTAAGATTCCATGTTACCGCAGAAACGGACTCAACCTCAAGAATGCTCGGGTGTCCTGTCTTTAGTCAGCTGTTCGTTCCACACACACAAACACCCCAAAATAATTTTAGGACGTTTTTATCCATAAATGTTGGTTACACAGTACTACGGTAATTGTGCCAGCAGCTCTAAGTGGAACAGAGAGAAGAGTTTCAGTCCTGCTCTAAACAACATTTATCTAAGTGTCCAGTGTCAGCTGATACAGCTTGATGTCTCAGTCCTTCCCAGAGAAGAGATGTGAACTGTATAAAGATTTAAAGAGTCGGCCGTTGGGCTTTATTCCTGTTTATGGGAAAAGGATATCATCATGGGCTTTAATACGAAACACATGAAGAGTGGGGAAACTATAACAAGCATGTGTGTGTGTGTGTGTGTGTGTGTGTGTGTGTGTGTGTGTGAGTGTGTGTGTGTGTGTGTGTGTCAGAGTGCATCTGTGAAGGTTAATGTCCAAGTAGGCATTAGCAACTTCATTGTTTCCATCAGTGTCCACACACATGGGCCACACTCACAAAGATAGGACACACACACACGGCCATTTTCACACACACAGAAACAAGGCCATTTTCACACTATGAGCTCATTTAGTCATGTGACTGAAGCCAAGCCAGTTGGAGACCATAGAAGGGCGTATGACATAACTATTATCATATTCTCACAATAAGCTCCCTCTCTACATCCTCCTGCTTCAAACCACATTAACCACCCTGGATCATTATGGCTGAGTGTGGCAGATGCCCTAATGCTAACTCATTCAATTCCAGAATCACGCACACACATACATACACACACAAAAACTGAGGGTAACCCTATCGGTGTCTGGGCTGGGGTGAGTGGCCGAGCGTGGCGGGGTGTGAGTCAGGGGTCAATGGGTCACTTTCTGAGGAGAGTGTTAAGTGTCTCAGAGGCCAAGGTCACCTCTCTACCCTGACCTTTAACCCCCCCCATTTATTGACTCAGAATGGGCTATCCAGAAATTGACACACACACACATGCTCTCTCTCTCTCTCTCTCTCTCTCTCCCTCTCTCTCACACACACACACGGACACACAAAAACTGGGCTCTGCTCCAAGATGTGTTTTGATGGGAAATACAATAACATTACATTTATGAGATTAATAAAGGCTTTTCCATACTGCTTTAGTCTAATGTACAACTTCCCCCTTGAGAATGTGGATACACACACACACACACTCAGAAATAGTGCAAGAGAGAGAGAAATAGAGGATTCCTTTGGCTGAGGTTCGAGTGTGTCGTCGGGAGTGTATCCAGAGCCATGGTGTGTGTGTGTTGCCGGGGACAACGTGGCCGCACTGAGATGGCTAAATGACAAGGAAGAGTAGACAACCCTGCTTCCTCCGAGTCCTGCTCTATATCCTGACCCGGCGACAAATTACAACCCTGGCCCGCCCAAAAGACCTCAACCAACATCCCTCGCCCAGAAACTGCTCCAAAAGGCTTTAGGTTAAAAAGCCCGGTCCAAAACATTCAAACAAAAATGCTTGGTAGAAGACGTCTCTTCCAAAGTCCACTAACCCCCATCATCTGCTTTTCTCAGAAGGCGGTTGCTGTCTGTGTGGCGTTCCAAATGGCACCCTATTCCCGTATAGGCTCTAGTCAAAAGTAGTGCACTATGTAAAGGATAGGGTGCTATTTGGAACGTATCCCGTGTGTGCATGGTGGGAGGCTGAGTCCATCACAGAATGGGAAGGCAGCTCGTCCCAGTGAGTGTGGTTGCTATTTGGATAAACAGTGTGGATGTTCAGGCTTTTCTGAACATCCAAACTAACACCACACTGTGAAAGGGGCACATCTGTAGTAGTAGTTTATAATGGCTAATTACAGGAAGGGCTTTTCCGTTAAACTGACTGTGTTTGCCTAGGCTACGCTTACATCATGGTTTCTGTCTGAGAGAGAGAGAGCAGTTATAACTATAGACTAGAACCCCGCAGAGTCTACCACACACACACGAACACACACGACTTGACATGGACACATGCACACACACAAATAGAAAACACACAGAAACAAAAGCAAACATTGGTTCACTCACATGTTCTTTGTTTTACTTTCTTGCGTACACACACACGCTCGTACGTTATTACAGTAAACGGAAACGAAAACACAATCTAGTAAACTGAAATGAAATAATGAACAATCCTTTAAAAAAATTAAAACTAGACTGAAACTATTATCTTTGACTCCAAATAAAAATAAAAACCATCATGAATGATGTTCAGTTTCTTCTAAACTTTGGTCAAAAAAGTAATATGGGTTTCAGTGGTGTTTTCAAGATACTGAATCTGGCGGGTAAATGTGTCCAGGAGATGCCGATGTTTCAAATAAGCCTAGCTGGTGCATCACTATCACTAGCTAACAGGGGGAAAATGGTAAGGTAGCTAACTTGAATCTTCTTACGTGTACTACAAAAGTTAAAACGGATTGGCTGCGGATTCAACTTTTCTGGACCCCTCGTCCCGACAGCTAAAGGTCCCGACAGCTAAAGGTCCCGACAGCTAAAGGTCCCGTCAGCTAAAGGTCCCGACAGCTAAAGGTCCCGACAGCTGAAGGTCCCGACAGCTAAAGGTTCCGACAGCTAAAGGTCCCATTCAAAAAATGTTGAACCAGGAACAGATATAGCCCTTGGGTCACTCCAGACCTGGCTGCCCTTGACCAGCACACAAACATCTTGTGGTGTACTGCATTAGCATCGAATAGCCCCCGCGACATGCAACTTTTCAGGGAAGTTAGGAACCTATATACACAGGCAGTTAGGAAAGCAAAGGCTAGCTTTTCCAAGACATTTGCATCCTGTAGCACAAACTCCCAAAAAGTTCTGGGACACTGTAAAGTCCACGGAGAATAAGAGCACCTCCTCCCAGCTGCCCACTGCACTGAGGCTAGGAAACACTGTCACCACCGATAAATCCACAATAATTGAGAATTTCAACAAGCATTTTTCTACGGCTGGTCATGCTTTCCACCTGGCTACCCCTATCCCGGTCAACAGCTCTGCAACCCCAACAGCAACTTGCCTAAACCTCCCCCATTTCTCCTTCACCCAAATCCAGATAGCTGATGTTCTGAAAGAGTTACAAAATCTAGACCCCTACAAATCAGCTGGGATAGACAATCTGGACCATCTCTTTCTAAAATGATCCGCCGCAATTGTTGCAACCCCTATTACTAGCCTGTTCAACCTCTCTTTCGTATCGTCTGAGATCCCGAAAGATTGGAAAGCTGCCGCGGTAATCCCTCTCTTCTAAGGGGGAGACACTCTAGACCCAAACTGTTACAGACCTATATCCATACTGCCCTGCCTATCTAAGGTCTTCGAAAGCCAAGTCAACAAACAGGTCACTGACCATCTCGAATACCACGGTACCTTCTCCGCTATGCAATCTGGTTTCCGAGCTGGTCACGGGTGCACCTCAGCCACGCTCAAGGTTCTAAACAATATCATAACCGCCATCGATAAAAGACAATACTGTGCAGCCATTTTCATCGACCTGGCCAAGGCTTCCGACTCTGTCAATCACCACATTCTTATCGGCAGACTCAACAGCCTTGGTTTCTCAAATGACTGCCTCGCCTGGGTCACCAACTACTTCTCAGACAGAGTTCAGTGTGTCAAATCGGAGGGCCTGTTGTCCGGACCTCTGGCAGTCTCTATAGGGGTGCCACAGGGTTAAATTCTCGGGCCGACTCTTTTCTCTGTATACATCAGTGATGTCGCTCTTGCTGCTGGTAATTCTCTGATACACCTCTACGCAGACGACACAATTCTGTATACTTCTGGCCCTTCTTTGGACACTGTGTTAACTAACCTCCAGACGAGCTTCAATGCCATACAACTCTCCTTCCGTGGCCTCCAACTGCTCTTAAATGCAAGTAAAACTAAATACATGCTCCTCAACCGATCCCTGCCCGCACCTGCCTGCCTGTCCAGCATCACCACTCTGGATGGTTCTGACTTAGAATATGTGGACAATTACAAATAACTAGGTGTCTGGTTAGACTGTAAACTCTCCTTCCAGACTCACATTAAGCATCTCCAATCCAAAATTAAATTTAGAATCGGCTTCCTATTTCGCAACGAAGCATCCTTCACTTGTACTGCCAAACATACCCTCGTAAAACCATGTTAATTCCTTAGTTAGTGATGTGGACACCGAGGAACTTGAAGGTCTTGAACCGCTCCACTACAGCCCCGTCGATGTGGATGGGGGTGTGCTCGGCCCCTCCGTTTCCTGTAGTCCACGATCAGCTCCTTTGACTTGCTGACGTTGAGGGAGAGGTTGTTGTCCTGTCACCACACTGTCCGGTCACTGACCTCCTCCCTATAGGCTGTCTCAACATCGTTGGTGATGAGGCCAACCACCGTTGTGTCGTCAGAAAACGTAATGATGGTGTTGGAGTCGTGCGTGGCCATGCAGTCGTGGGTGAACAGGGGGTACAGGAGGGGACTAAGCACGCACCCCTGAGAGGCCCCCGTGTTGAGGGTCAGTGTGGTGGATGTGTTGGTGCCTACCCTCACCACCTGGGGTGGCCCGTCAGGAAGTCCAGGATCTAGTTGCAGAGGGAGGTGTTCAGTCCCAGGGTCCTGAGCTTAGTGATGAGCTTGGAGGGCACTATGGTGTTGAACACTGAGCTGTAGTCAATGAACAGCATTCTCATGTAGGTGTTCCTCTTGTCCAAGTGGGAGAGGACAGTGTAGAGTGCTATAGAGATTGCGTCATCTGTGGATCTGTTGTGGCGGTATGCAAATTTCAGTTGGTCCAGGGAGTCTGGGATGATGGTGTTGATGTGAGCCTTGACCAGCCTGATAGAGAAGACAACAAAACTATGAAATACAATTTCAAAAAGCCTGTTTTCGCATTGTCATTATGGTTTATGATATGTGGATCGATGAGGAAAATGTTCAATTTAATCCATTTTAGAATAAGACTATAACGTAACAAAATGTGGAAAAAGTGAAGGGGTCTGGATACTTTCCGAATGCAATGTGTATAACTTTACTGTAAACATTATAGGCTACTTGAAAAACAACACTGTAGGCTACTTGAAAAACAACACTGTAGACTACTTGAAAAACAACACTGTAGACTACTTGAAAAACAACACTGTAGGCTACTTGAAAAACAACACTGTAGACTACTTGAAAAACAACACTGTAGGCTACTTGAAAAACAACTGTATTACTCAAGAAGACCTAATCTTAATGCATATCCCAATGAAACGGATTCAGGTCAAACGGTTGGTATGCAGATGCCGTATGGACGTTTCACTAGTAAAACTTGAAGAATTATCATTCATGATTGACAGACAGACCACGAAAATGTGTGCTTAAAGTATAGGTAAAGAAACACATGTGCAGAACGTGATTTGGATCCTCAGCTCTGAGGAAAAATGATCTATGGAGCTGGGACCGGGCGGTTACCTACGGATCCGTCAACCAAGTTAAAAAGCATTGGGTTGGTGTAAACACAGGTGAGTTTCATTGCACCAGTTTCGGTGGTATTCATTTTAAAGTCACATTGAGATTGATTTTATATACATTTGTAAAAAATAATATTTCTACCCTTATTTTACCGGGTAAGTTAACTGAGAACATATTTTCATTTACAGCAACGACCTGGGGAAGAGTTAAACATAACCTAACCTTACCCATCACCTTTCATATTACTGCCCCCCATTGCAGGAGGTGACAAAAACTTTACAACACAACTGGCTCCTATGCTCCCACGCATGCTTTCTGTCCCTAACAGTAAAAGTGAAACAAAATAATATAAAAATATCATTTATATAAATATTTTGTTAAAACTACAATTAAAAAAAAACTAGCAAATCAGGTTTGAAACTAAACTGAATTTCTAATAAAAATTGAAAGACGTATTAAAAAAAAACTGTAATAACATTGTCACACACATGGACACACACACACACACACACACACACACACACACACACACACACACACACACACACACACACACACACACACACACACACACACACACACACACACACACACACACACACACACACACACACACACACACACACACACACACACACACACACACACACACACACTCTCTCTCTCTCTCTCTCCTGGTCCTGTTGGTAATGGAATCCTTCGGTCTAGCCTGGTAAAGCCATAAAGCAGTGACAGGAAGGAGGAGGCTGTTTTACCATGGGTCCCCCAGGACCACTGATGTGTGTGCGTGTGCGGCCGCGGGCGTGTGTGTGAGCCTGCCTGCCCTACGTGCCCAGTCATCCATAGGGGAGAGACACCAGATAACATTAGGAAGATGGCCCAATGTGTTTTTACTATGAAGGTAAGACATCAGCCACGCTGCTAAGGCCTTGACCTCGGAGACTGGAGAGGGCCGAGGGAATAAAGACGATGGGCTCCAACCGTTGACAGAAGTACGGTCATCTAAGTCAACTCCAATCCTGGTGTTTTCTGGGAAAGCAACGTCTAAAGGAGGAAATATCTGTGGGAAGACCTTGGAATTGACGTTTCGGGATAACAAAGGTGTTTCCCCCAGTATGTCTGTATTGTATCGTTCTATTGGAATCTGTAAATAAATGGACATAGAGCCTTGTAAATGTCCTCCACTTAAAACACAGCGAGTCTCTATCTATGGAGATGTCAATGTTATGTTGCAAGCTCAACACAGAGGAGCAAGGCTAATGGATTTGGTGGTCCAAAGCTAGCGGAGGCAAGTCAGCACCTCTGGAGGCCAATAAAACATCCTTCAAATTCCCAAAAGCAGGAATGTTATCCAACCTGTCATCCCTCTACTTTCTCAACCGTTCGCTCTCTTGCCCTCTCCTGTAGTTCGCGTTTCCTGGCGTGTGTCTGTGGAATCCTTTTCCCAGCAGGTTGGAGATCTCGGAGCAGACTGGAGAGAATGAGGGATATCAACTCTACACTGTACTTATCTACATTCCATGTATCTAACCCTGGTTTTGATTACTGTATTGGGCGTTGTGTTGAGTTAGATTCACGCGGGAATAGGACGGGACAGACAGAAACCACGAAGGCAAAGCATCAAAATTTAAACTCCCCAAATCCTGACTTAACAGCTCTAATCATATGGTCCTTTTCAAAGCCTTCACTTAGATCTCTTTAAATCGACAGTTCATAAAGCCTTCGCTAATTGGTTTGATTTACATTGAAGTTGAGATGTTACTAGGGCTGTGGCGGTCACGAAACTTTGTCAGCCGGTGATTGTCAAGCAAATAACTGTAGGTCTCAGGGTAATTGACCGTTAATTAACATAAACACATTTAGAATTTCCTGGCTTCCACACATAACCTACAAGGCACTGATTCAGACCTTTGGAACATCTACATTTTGAAAAAGTCTAATACATCCATGTAATACAGCCTACACCGTCACAATGAATCCATTAGTTATTTTAAACAGGTCGAAAGAAATATGACATAAACAAAATGTAGTTTATTTCAGAGGAACAGAATAGCATACTCTGAGTTGTCTGTATGTAATGTACTGATCTGGCTATGCCATATGCCTGTGGGCTACACTAGTTCATATAGCAGACAAGATTTGCCTAGAATAATACAATTGAACAAAGCTGAATAAAAAAAGAAAGGACATTTTCATTTCCAAGCGATTTGAGGTATTCCTACATGCTTAATTTAGAGTTATTTGTGTAGCTTTAGTTGTCCTATAAATGTTGGGCTATATATTTAGATTTTTAACACATTGTAAGGCTGCATGATGCGACTAACGAGGATTTGAACAAAAAAGTTGCTTGAAAGGCATGAGCTCTGCTTAGTTTTTTTTTAGCGCAGGCTGTACACACTTCATCAGTCTCTCATTCACAATTTGACAAGCACTTGATAATGCCTAGAATTTCACGGCCGCATCCCCTTTGTGGGGCCGTAATGTACCCTTAAAAAAACATGACTTTTGCAGCCAGTGGCCGTATAGCGCTTCTCCCTGAGTATCCCTTTTTCACCTTGTCATCTCGGGGATTTGATCGAGCAACCTTTCGTTTACTAGTCCAATGCTATAACCACTAGGCTACCTGCCACCCAGCAGCATTTGGTTTTGATTTTGAAAGGACCATTATCATGCACCTGTATGGAAACAGGGGCAGTGGGTAAATGACATGTAATCTATGCACTTAAATAGCAAATGGAGGACACCTTTCCCCGTGGTTTATTTTCATGCCAGCCAGGTAGACTATATTCCTGTTGTAAATATAAGCAATATGCTTAGTATTAGCAAATTTGAGAAAGAAATATAGTAGGCCTTGTAGAAAGCTGATCCTCCTATTTTCAGTAGAGGCCATCACTCTGTTTTCTCGCGAAATTGCATAGCCTATTGAAATGTTGCGCAACATCAGCTCGTAGGCTCTCATGAAGTGTTTGATTAGATATTTTGAATACATTTGCATTGATTTCAGAGTGATTAGAGGGACAATATAGTGCTGAGTTCCAGGCAGTTAACAAGTTTGATAGGCTACTAGTGACCATCAGCAGCATCAGAACTTGGAGAAGCCTAATTACCGTAACTAAACGATCACATGGAATTTGACTGTCTTCATGGTGGTGGTAATACGGTCACTACAACAGTCCCAGTTGTTACCACTCTTTAGATGAGAGGAGGACAAACAGAGTGGAAGTGATATGCACGCACATGCACACGCACACAGAGAGAGACAGAGGAGAGGAAGTGTTTTGGAGTGAAGTAAGGAGACGGGAGGGTCCTGACGACACGGAGGGCTGAGGCCTGGTTCGATCTAGAGGCTTCTGATGGTGTTGACAGAGAAGGATATAAGCTGTCACCACTTTGAGGTTACATGTATTTACTTTCTGTTAGTAGAGGATCTGGATTCCCGCTCCACAGGAAGTCCTTTAGAGGAAGATCCTCTCCTCTCCATCTCCTCTCTTATCCATTCCTCTACTGTCCATCTTCTCTTCTCCTCTCCTCTCCTCTCCTCTTTTCCCTCTCCTCTCTTTTTCCTCTCCTCTCTTTTTCCTCTCCTCTCCTATTTTCCCTCTCCTCTTTTTCCTCTCCATCCCCTCTCCTCTTTTCCCTCTCCTCTCCTCTTTTCCCTCTCCTCTCCTCTTTTCCCTCTCCTCTTCTCTTTTCCCTCTCCTCTCCTCTTCTCCAAGCCCCAAATGAAAGACAAGCAGGGTCTGGAAAGAACAATGGCTAGAGAGAGAGGGAACGGAGAGAGAGAATGGACAATCATGACGAGTCTCCTCGAGAGATTGGGTTTCCGAACTCAAAACAAAGCTTTTGCGGTTTGAGAAGATTGAGAACGAGAAAAACAAGCCTGCTTATCATTATCTTCCACATTACAATTGGGTGCGTTTCTCTTGTCTTCATGCAATATGCTTTTTTATATCTGATGTTTTATTTTTCGATGCCATAACAATAAAAAAAAACATTGCACATGTGTACGCCAGTGGAGTTGTTGTGATTTGGTCACATTAAACAAAATAAGCCAGAGAGAGTGTGAGGCCAAGCTCCATGAAGACATCTGAACTGTATGTGTGGGTGCCTGGGCAACGATACCGCAGTGACAAAGGAAACAAAATGGCCGCCAGCGGCTTGGGTTGACCAGTTTTGTAGGTCCCAGTGGCCCGTGACCATATAGAGAACGGATGAAGAGAAGGGCCACTGATGGACTCCATTTAGAAGACAATGGAGAAAGGGCCACTCATGAGTCCTCATGTTACCCTGACTGGAACAATACAGGCCTCTGTGTGTCTGTGTGTGTGTGTGTGTGTGTGTGTGTGTGTGTGTGTGTGTGTGTGTGTGTGTGTGTGTGTGTGTGTGTGTGTGTGTGTGTGTGTGTGTGTGTGCGTGCGTGCGTGCGTGCGTGCGTGCGTGCGTGCGTGCGTGCGTGCGTGCGTGTGTGTGCGTGTGTGCGTGTGTGCGCAGACAACAGAGCGGAGGAAGATACACATTACGTCTGTCTATCAACACCACAGTGGCCCTTACAGCAGGGATGTATGTGGTAAGTAATATGTCAATCAGGTCAGATAAGACTAGCGCTTCTTCATCTCTCCCCTACTCAGTCTCCTGGGAACAGGAGCCATATTGAGATGTGGAGAGAGAGACAGAGACCCATGCCAAACCTACCCATCCTCGCTGTGACCTCTGACCCAGTGACATCACATCTCCTGGGAAATAGGGTAGTGAGGGCCAGGGGAGAGAGTCAGACGGAGGTAGAGTTGCTGAAAGTCCTGAAACTCCTTCAGAATTCCCTGGATTCCCAGTTGGACGGATCAGCAAGGGATAAGAGGCAGATCTGCAACGGAATCCTCCAACCTGAAATTCGTCAGCTGGGATTTGTGAAAAAGGAGAGTATTTTGAGAGAGTCAAAGGGGCAATAGGGCTCCATACACAAACTCTGGTCGTGTTTACAGACTTTCAGTTCTGTGATTCACTAAAGACAGGGAGCTGAGAGGTCAAGCGGTTAGGAGTCCATTACAACTTGGGGAGGGAGGTAGGCAGAGAGAGAGGGGGGGGGGAGGAGAGGTAGGCAGAGAGAGAAGGAGAGGGTGTGTGTTTGTGAGAGACAAGAGAGAGAGAGGGGGGTGGTGGAGGTACTTCGTGAAAACAGAGTGGGGCTTGGGTTTTTTTGTATCCACTGACCCGTCATGTGTACAGACCCCTCAAAAACAAACAGAGCCTTGCAGAGAGAACCAGTGAAGGTGTAAGAGGGAAAGAAAGACGGAAAGAAAAGGAGAGTGGAGGAAAAGGAGGGAGGGCTGGATAAGAGTCTGTAGAAGCCCTCCAGGAGGTGTGGTAGACTACAGCGTGAGCCTCATAAAAAATCGTTACAAAAAAAACAAAAAAACAACTAACACTGTCGTTAGGTCCCACCGTGGGCTCGGGTCTGCCATGCCAAACTACCGCCTGCTTCTCATTCCTCCGCTCTTCCTGGCCTTTAGCTAGGAACCAAAACATCACGTAGAAACTGATTCAAAATGGATGTTTGGGAGTAATAACAGGAACAGGGGAAAAAGGAGAGAAGGGGAAGAAAGAAAGAAATAGCCGAAAGCAAGGCAGGTACTGTAAGCATGACGGCTATATATGCCCCTCTTCTTTAAACTGATGATTTACACCCCAACGTGTAGTAGATCACAGATGACAATGACATCATGCGAAACATGTGCACTTAGCGGAACACGAGTACAGGTTTGGCTCAACAGGTTTGGCTCAACAGGTTTGGCTCAACAGGTTTGGCTCAACAGGTTTGGCTCAACAGGTTTGGCTCAACAGGTTTGGCTCAACATGGCGGCGGGGCAGAGTACTTCGGGAACGACCGAAGGCGCATGTTAAACATGAAGCATGACTTCCTTGGGTAGAGGACTTCCTCCGTAATAAGAGCCATTAGCACTGTCGCACTGCATTGGCATTGGAGTGGGGGCCTTCTGTAGGCCCATAGATCATCCACCTTTCCTGCCAAACGATCCGTCAGAGAAAGAGAAATGCCTATTTCTGAGGTGTAGGACTTTCCGTAGACAGGGAAAAGTTATCCCGCCGGGCAAAAAACTGGTCGAATCAATGTTGTTCCCGCGTCATTTCAACAACAACAACGGGAAATCGATGTGGTGACGCTGAATCAACGTGGAAAACTGATTGGATTTGCAGAAAAGTCGTCAACGTAAAAGGGACTTTCGTATTTCTTTTCACCCTACTTTGCACCTAAATTCAATGACATGGTGACATTTTTTTTTAGTGGAGTTATTAACGTTAGTTGACGCCTCAACCAAATGGGAATCAAAACTAGACGTCGAAATGACGTCTGTGCCCAGTGAGATGTGTCTCGGGTCCTAAGTCTTTGACCTGAAGCTTTTCTTTGTCTACAGGGACAACGTTTTGACAGAAGGGAAGATGATTAACCGCCACCATTAAAATGAGAGAGAACGCAGAAACCTAAAAATAGCACAACAGTATAGTGTGTCTACTAAAGGGTTGTAAGAGAGTCGAGAGGATACAGTTCGTGATCTCCTATTAAAAGGGAATTTACGCCCCCCCCCCCGTCCTCCCCCGTCCTCTTAAAACAAATGAGAGTAAGACACCATTCACCCTGACACAGGGCAGAGAAAGTAGCTCTCAGAGCATTCATTCCTCCTTACAGTTAGGTCTGCAAATGTGTGTGTACCCTACTGTGCTGTTCATATGGAGAAAAAAATTATGTCGGAGGCCATGGTAGACTGGCTTTGAACACGGAAAAACTCAAGGGGGGTAAATGGAGAGAGAGAAGAGAGATAGAGGGAGGCTGGGGCAGGCCTGAAGGACACTTTGGGGCCTGTGGTTTATAAGTTAAAGAATCTTGGCTGCTCTCTGGCTAGCCTTAGTCTACAGAACACATCCTATCTGAATCAACACTGATCAACAACTGAATTACATCTCTGTTCACCAGAACATCGTGGGAAGATGAATCAAACCACTGGAATATTTGATCGTTTCCATAGATACGACTGAATGACGGTCCAATAGTATGATATCAGAGAATAGTAAAGCATAATAATGCAGGCACCAGACATCAACACACATCAACAAAATGTCAGATAATCTGAGTTGATTTTAGCATTAGCATTAACTCAGTGGTCTCTTGTGCCTTGGCTACTCTCTCTCTCTCTCTCTCCCTCTCTATCTCCCTCTCCCTCTCTATCTCCCTCTCTATCTCCCTCTCCCTCTCCCTCTCCCTCTCCCTCTCCCTCTCCCTCCCTCTCTCTCTCTCTCTCCCTCTCTCTCTCTCTCTCTCCCTCTCTCTCCCTCTCTCTCTCCTTCTCTCTCTCTCCTTCTCTCTCTCTCTCTCTCCTTCTCTCTCTCCCCTTTTCTCTCCTTCTCCGTCTCAGGGCTGTCATGCGAT